>NW_013667954.1:128223-134596 GCF_000517525.1 Limulus polyphemus | reverse complement strand
GGGTTCGAATCCCCGTCCCACCAAGCATGCTTCCCTTTCAGCTGGGGGGGGCGTTATAATGTGACGGTCAATCCCACTGGTAAAAGAGTAGCCCAAGAGTTGTCGGTGGGTCGTGATGACTAGCTGCCTTCCCTCTAGTCTTACACTGCTAAATTAGGGACGGCTAGCGCAGATAGCCCTCGTGTAGCTTTGCTCGAAATTCAAAACAAACAAACTTGTAGTATCCTGCTCGACTAAAAATCCAGCGAAACAAGTATTTGTATATTTTAGCAAGTTTGAGACACCTCGAGTTTCATTCAGTTATTCACCACCCCATTTTAATTTTGTGTTGAAACCTAATGTTCTATTTTTTTAACTTTGTGCTGCTTAGTGAAAAGCTTTAAATAAAGGTTTGTGTTTTACACTTGTTCTTTTCAATTCACCGCTTACACTTGTCAACTTATTCTTGATAAATGAATCCCTCGGTTATTTACGGATTTAGAGTAATCTACGTGAATTTTTTTATTCAAAAATGTTATAAAGATAATCTTTGTTTAAGGCATTTATTTATGTATTATCGTCTAATTATGTTCTACTTCCAAATTGAAAATACTCTACTTAATACTGAAACTACAATAGTCTGAAAGTTTTTGTTTTTCATAGTGGCATTATTCTTTAAGGAGAAGAAGAAAATTGTTAAAATCGATTTATTGAAAAGAAACATATGTGACCAACGACTTTCAATGTTTATAAATGTGGTCAACATTTCGGACAAAGGAAAGTCGTTCGGCTAAAACCTGACCATATATTTATCTTTTCTTACAACATTTCAAACTATGTCTTTATATTTTTTGATTCTGTAAAGCCTGATATAAGATTGACATTATCTGAATTTAATCTTCAGGTTTTGTCAGCTGAACCGAATAGCCTGTTCAGAAACCAATCACTATTATGTCGCTATATCCCCAATAGTGTAATTTGCTGTTCAAAAAAAAAAGATAGAAAAAAATTACAATTACAAATGAATCAAACACCAATCACTATGAATTAATTATTTCATTTGGTAAGAAGACGACTTACTTCAAGCAGGTGGACAAGTCTTGTCAGGTATAAAAAAATATTATTATATTTTTGATTTGTTGTAAAGCCTATTTTCTTACAAAATATGTTCCTGTATTTGTATTTTTAGCACGAAGTGTTTGCCAATAACTTATAGTTTCATCATGTAGCTACTTTACTGAAACAGGTGGATGGAATATTGTAAAGGCCTTATACAGCAGCAATGCAATTAATCTACGACATTTTTCTCGCGCGTCTTTCGAATAGTGGCACGATACCAACATATTTTCCTAATGTCATTACAGGCTAGGTTTGTATTATATTTCTTTTATATTTTAGCTTCATTCGTCATATATTGGAGGAAAGTTCTTTTGTATAAATGTTGTTACATATTTTTATTTTATGTATTCCAAATACACATACACGTAAAACCGGAAATTATGGTAGTTCCAAGCGTACGGTTAAACTTTGTTCACAGCGACACGAGGTTGAAGTTTTCACGTAATGTTTAGGAACCTCTAGAAAACAGAAGCTAATTAAAGTTGAATAAAATACTTCTATTTGTATTAAAACTAAACGACTGATTGCTTAGACCTAGCGGTAGAAAAACATGTACGTTTACAGCTAACTTCTTAAGTTTAATTCGAAACTTCAAGGAATAGCCTAAATATCTTTAATCAGAAAGGGTTCTTTTTAAACTCTTGCAATAACCATACCCTTTCTGATAAAAGAGTTAGCACAAAGGATCACATATAAAGTGCAATAGACTTAAAATAAGACCCAGAACTCCTTTGTTCTCCTGAAGAAGAATAGTCAACTATTCGAAAGCGCTCGAGTTTTGGGTCTTATTTTAAGTCTGATAACTATACCCTGTTTAGTGCACGAAACTGAGTGAACTGTATACATCGTGATGAGTTGTCACATGTTGACACTAATATATGTTAAAATTGTTAAATATACAGGGGGCAAGGGGGGCATTTGCCGACCTAAACTTTTTTCTTGTCCCTCGGTTTGCCCCCCCCCCCAAATTTAATCCTACATACATAGAACAAATACAATGTGTATAACAAGAATACACGTTCGCACGCGCACTACCGTTTTACGGGATGTTTTTTTCTTGTATGCCAGAAGTCAACAAGGTATATCCTACCATAACTGGTATTCCCTTTAACCCTACTTTTTCATACTAATGGTACTGTTGCACTAAATAATTATTTATCTAATTATATGATGCTCGAAAGAACGTTATTCATCAGTCCACTTATAGAGGGACTTGCTATTCCCACCCACCCCCAAAAAAGCTAGATATGCTAGAACGGTCAAAAACCTGATCCTTTCCAAGGTCTCTGAGTACTTTGGGGGTTCAAAACTCAATACAATGTACTTTTTGAAAACCAAAGTTGTCTCAGTGTAACTTAGCACGCTAAAATTTCGGGGGATAACGAGTCCCTTTAAAATTACACGTGAGTATATGATGTCTTGTTTTGCCTCCCAAAAAATTGGCTTGCCCCTCCCCATTATTTGGTACGGCGCCACCACTGGTAATCAAATATAAATTAATCATTTTTATTTTTACGATAATCCAGTTGCTTGAAATTCACGAGTTGCCACATTACAACCATAACACTTCATACTTATAGTGACACATTAAATTTACTTTCCCTATAGCTACATCGGTTAGGTTTGCATACATAACTTACTGAACCGAATTCATATGAGAGGTGTCTTTGGAATAAATATAATAGATGAATCCAATTACATTACACAAAAACTTCGTAACGTCAAGTAATAAAAACAACAGAACAACAACCTAAACCTGATTAAAGATTACAACTGAAAATACAAAGAAATGATCAAAGTCATTGCCAAAAGCATTTGGCCAGGTTGTCGCAGAGGACGTCCTGGTGATAACCGTCTTAATATTGTTTAGCAAAACCTTCGTTCAAAATAATAGCTGTAACTATGTTCTTAACTAGGTTTTCAACATGATTTGGGGGTAATGTGTCTCTAGTGTTATTACATAAGATTGGGTTGGTGATTAATGGAGGGTTGTGCTTTTGATTTTTCGAATTAATCCCCTGTGCAAGTCACAAAGTTATTTTATGTTAAGATTTAGGCCTAGACAGCCCATTTCATGTCGATTTTGTTATTTTGCACCAGTATGTGCTTTGTTACAAGGGGTTTTATGTTGCTGAAAACGGCACATTGACTAAAAACTTCTGCAACGACTCCCGGAACCCATAAATTATAATACCCCACCACGATTCTACACAGATAGATTCATACCATAATACCCCACCACGATTCTACACAGATAGATTCATACCATAATACCCCACCACGATTCTACACGGATAAATTCATACCATAATACCCCACCACGATTCTACACGGATAGATTCATACCATAATACCCCACCACGATTCTACACAGATAGATTCATACCATAATACCCCACCACGATTCTACACAGATAGATTCATACCATAAATGAATCTATCTGTGTAGAATCGTGGTGGTAACCATAATACCCCACCACGATTCTACACAGATAGATTCATACATAATACCACACCACGATTCTACGCAGATAGATTCATACCATAATACCTCACCACGATTCTACGCAGATAGATTCATACCATAATACCCCACCACGATTCTACACAGATAGATTCATACCATAATACCCCACCACGATTCTACACAGATAGATTCATACCATAATACCCATCACGATTCTACGCAGACAGATTCATACCATAATACCCCACCACGATTCTACACAGATAGATTCATACAACAATACCTCACCACGATTCTACACAGATAGATTCATACCATAATACCCCACCACGACTCTACACAGATAGATTCATACCATAATACCCCACCACGATTCTACACAGATAGATTCATACAACAATATCTCACCACGATTCTACACAGATAGATTCATACAATAATACTTCACCACGATTCTACACGGATAGATTCATACCATAATACCTCACCACGAATCTTCACAGATAGGTCAACACAATAATATATCCCCACGAATATTCACAGATAGGTCCACACCATAATATCCCATCAAGATTCTTCACAGATAGGTCTACACCATAATACCCCACTACGACTCATTTCAGATAGGTCCACATCATAATATCCCATCAAGATTCTTCACAGATAGGTCTTACACCATAATATCCCATCAAGATTCTTCACAGATAGGCCCACATCATAACAGCTACTTAAAATATTTTCCTTCTCAAACTGGTATTTCATGACCTGTTGCCACCTTGCGCACACATATTTTGGCTACTTTTCTGTCTACCTGAGAAGAATCTGTGTTTATAATCAACGAGTTTCCTTACAAAGAGAAGAACTGTAAAACAAAAATGAGCCCCTCTCTTTGAAGTCGTGAATGCGCTTTAGGAATGATGGTCAAATTTCACCATTTGATCAGATAAGAGTAGCCCAAGAGTTATCGGTACGTGCTATTGACCATCTTTTTTCCTTCCTTCTAATCTACCAGTTCAAAATTAGGAACAGTAACGCGCAGATTACCTTTTTTTGTAGCTTTGTGCGCAAATCTGAAACGAACAAACTCCGATACAGTTTGATTGGAATTTAATGTTCTCTTCTACCATCAACTGGTTGAATGAGAGTTAATTTATCAACTGTCATCCAAATTTAATAAGTTCTAAGCCTAACCCTTACCCGAAAAACTTTACTGTCTATTCTCACAAGTTTGCTGATCTTTCACATTTCTTCAGAAGTTCGCCGAAACAGTCTTATGATGTATTCTCAAAAATTTATTTAGGCATTAGAAATAAAATAATAAATTAGAAAAAAAAATCAAACAATAACTTTTTGAAATTTTAAACTAAGCTATTTGTTAAAGTGTGTTGAAGTGTTCGCAAAATTGATGGTACATTGACATATTTTTTGAAGATAATGGAAAAGCAGTGAAAACGATTCAGTAAAATGATACTTTGAAAGTTTTTAACGCATATTTTTTTTCTCGTTCAATTCATACTTACGTTTCATCACGTTCGACTCGCACTGCCATTCTCGACAGCAGGCACCAGGCACCTGCACGAGCTGCGCGTTGCGACACTTAGCTGAAGGACGGAAGTTTTCATGGGGACATAACGAGACACATCCGTAGGTTCCGTTCTGACAGGTGCACTGTGTCTTGCAGTCCAATTTGAAAGATTCCCCGTCTTTATAGGTGTTTCCTGCCACATAACAACCCATTCCTTTTTTTGCTGCAACAAAATAAACATAACAATTTACATTTTGACATAAAAGGAGGAACAGAAACTTAACAAGGAATCGTGTCATTTCGAAGCATTCAAGTTGTAAAATTAAAAAAAATCTAATATAATTAAATATATTTAAATTATGTGTATTTATACCTATATCTAAGCCCCCCAGTGGCACAGCGGTATGTCTGCGGACTTACAACGCTAGAGTCCGGGTTTCGAGATAGCCCATTGTGTAGCTTTGTGCTTAATTACGCACAAAAAAACAAACCTATATTTAAAACAGTTCTTCTAAAAACATCGCCATCTGCCAAAGAAAAAGAGAAACTTAAAACACGCGATACGTAACAGCAGTAAAATGATATTTTGGAGGAAAGTGACCTGTAAAAATAGATAAATATAATATAGAATGTAATAAATTTTCAACTTTAAACAGGTGGAAGGTTATCAGGCTAAAGAGAACCGAAGGCATTGACGTTTCAAACAATTGAGATTGTATGACACGTATTCGTAAAATTTACAACACTTATCTAAACACAAACAAAAATGTTTTTCCTGGAATATAGAGGAATACGATACGAAACAATGAACTAATACTACATTAAACGAAGACCGTGATGACGTTAGCTCATTGGCACGTTTAAAAGGAAGAAACTTAAAGGTTTACCATAACTTTTGTATTTTAGCAAGAACTAGAACTCAAAGGCTTAACACAAGGCTTATATGAAAAACTATGATTTCGTAACGAGTGTTTTTTTATTCTTTTTGTTACTGCACAATAAAGGATAAAACCAAAATGAATGAAATTTGCTTTCGATAAAAAATACTAATTCTACACACAAGTTTGACAATGGAGTATAAAATATCGACATGTCTGTTTTAAGATTTTATAATCTAAATGAAACGTCTTTTCTAATAACATAGGAATTCTATAATAAAACATTCTTCTCACACCCAGTTCTTGTAGTTTCAAATGTTAAAACATTTAGATTAGTTAACAGTATTTCTCACACCCAGTTCTTGTAGTTTCAAATGTTAAAACATTTAGATTAGTTAACAGTAT
>NW_013667954.1:117093-127260 GCF_000517525.1 Limulus polyphemus | reverse complement strand
CCCTAGGAACGTAACGGTTGTATTCCGCAGGAACAAGAACAGAAACGAGACGTTTCGAATAATATGGATGAAGTGTTCCTCTCGTCGTGCGGACTTACGACGTTCAACTCCTTGCGGTAGAAACAGCAACTAGTTCAATGTGGCTGGACTCTAAACAAATGAACAAACTCTCTCTGAATATATGTTGACAATACATAACAATAAATTGTGAGTAATTTGTGCAGAACTGGTTTTATGAATTCAAAACTGTATTATCACTGATTCCATAGTCATGTTTTGTTATCCGCGACACAGCAATATATATATATATTCTAAAGCTTCACCATTAAACACTTAGTTATATATGTATATCACTGTCAAAAAAGTTGTGTTGTGAATTAGCACAAAAACTGTATTTTTTCCCGTTACAAATTGTGTTCCCCAGCCACAGACTTACGTGACTATAACAATATTGATTGTTGTACCAATATAAATACGTCATAGACTGACTCCATTATGAACAAAATTTGTAGTACAGAAGATACCAAGAAGGAAAAAACAACATCACTACAGCCTTCCTTGACAATAGAAACCACAACACAATACGACCGTAGCTAGTATATACCAAACCACCTAAAGACCCAACGTGGAGCAAAGACTCCATTTACGTTCCTCCTGAATGTGGATACCAATACACTGGAAAATCAAAAAGACCAACAGAGATCGAAATTCAGGAACATAATAGACATAAAGACTCTGTAATGCCGTTCTAACTGCAATAACCTCTCATGCCAAAGAAGACTAAACTAGAAGATGGAACACTATCAAACTAATGAGATATGAACCACACATAAGAAAATGGAAAGTACAAGAAGTAATTTAAATTCATGTTTCTGATTAGAATTTCAGTCAATTTTAGCATTGAAGTCAGCAGAATCTGCATATCTCTCCTGAAACCGTTCATACATCTAGTTCTAGTGAAGGAGGCACCAGAGGATTGGACAGCACACCCGCCTTTCTGAGATGACAACCCTGGGTCGGAATCCCGCTTTTGCTACCGTATACAGTCCTTCTCCAGACTTCTTTGAAGACGGCAGTATGCAGATTAGCAGTCGAAATTAAGATATAATCTAATCAGTAATTAGTATCTAGTTATAAAAATATCAAAAACTAATTGGTAATTAAACTAAGTTGCTCTTATAGGCTAATAATTACGGTAAAAATTATATTAACAACAATTTCAAGAACAAAAAACCCCGACAGAAGAACTGCAAAGTCAGGAAGAAAAGGTAAGACAACCAAGAATGATCTCAGCTGCAAGATATAAAAATTAGAGAAATGAGGAAATCCACTAAATGTGAGCAAAATAATTTGGAATAAAATACAATAGCTATAGCAGAAAGAATGCCAAAGGAAAAGTAAAGTACGAGCAAAACTACAAACACAGCAATCACTGAAAAATAATATACAACACAGACACCTGTGAGAAGACCCTGCAATAAAAATATTGAAAGGACTAGAACCACAAAGCAAACTGGAAAGACTTGCAAACTTCACCAGAATCACCATAGATTAGAATAATATTACCACTGAAAAAAAAACACAGACACCACTAGCGCTGTTTCAGCATTGAGAACTCAACAGTTGTAGCACTGATAAATCTAAAAAAAGAAGCTCTGAACAAACTAAATGCCAAAAAAAAAAACACTGCGGAAAAAACTAGAAATACCACTAACACTGGAAAAAATAAAATAGCTCCATCATTACTTAAAACATGAAAATTAACTTCATCATTACATAAAACACTAATTGCCATCGTTAAAAATAAGAAAGCTAATTAGCTCAGCAATACTGGAAAGAATAGTTACTCGTAACAGTACTAAGAAGGCTAGTTACACTGAGAGAAACAACATCAAGATCATTAAGAACTGCAAGATCAAAAAGTGTTCACTAGAGATAGGTTCAATAGTACTTGATATATTAGTACAAGTGTAAACCACTCACGATTTTCTAGTGAATTTTTTGTAAGTAAGTTATATTCCTTTCTTTTGTAATATTAGTTTAATTAGTAATATTGGTTAACATGTTTAATATATATTATCTATTTATTATATATATATATATATGAGTGAGGATTATTTTGGATTTTTAGCTTTGTATAAGGATTCAGAACTAAAGTAAAACTATTAAACAGGTTGTACTTCGTGAGATGCTGTTAGGATTACGGCCGAAAATATCGATAACAGTGAGGGTCCACTGCATTCTGGTTATTACAAATTCATACCACCAAGTAGAACTGGTATATCAAATGATATATATTATTTAATTGGTTATTAGTATTTCTAGTTCTCACTTCTGTAAGATGATTCTTTTGATCAGACGTTATTGATGATAACTTAAACATAAAGATGCAAAAAATAATAATCAAGGCGACGTAAGTAACACAAATAAAACTAAAGAACAAAAAGATCAGCAAAAAGGTAATAGTGTGAAAACATCACCACCGCACATCATATAATGGAAAATGCATTAGTAGAGATGTTTTTGTTTTTCCCCGCAAAGCTATACAATGAGCTATATACACTCTGTCCACCGCGGAGAGTTGAACCCTGGATTTCAGCGTTGCAAGTCTGTAAACGTAGCGCAGTCCCACATTAAAGGGTTCACTAATGGATATCAAACAGGGAGGATACTAAATATATCTATAAGAAAGGAAAAATCATTAAAGCAACGGCAATAAAGCTTCCAAAATCTTGTTTTAAAGACGATCAATCAAATCCTGTAAACAAACTTGTCTTAAAAGCAACACACCTTGAATGGATTAATACTGCAGAATGCAAATGTGTTGGCTGATACACTACCTTTGCGTTGAATCTTATATAATCTACATACGCATAATATTAGTCAATTAAGGTATCTCATATCATTAGGTAAAAGGTAAACACTTCATACAAACAATATTCTAAACATTATTTCAGATAAAGGACGAATTGTTTCACCATGATTTACTCCTGGGCGGTTCAACCCGGAATTGTCATAAAAATGTGACTTCAAAACACAAAAACGTATTTAAATAAAGACAATTTTGAGTTGAAAACCGCGCTTGCCAGTCTACACTACTGGAGTGGTTTGATCTTCTAATATATCTAAACGTTAGCACTCAGTTAACCTAGTATAGAAGCCAGCTAGATGCTTCTATTGAAATGATTTAAATAGTCATTTGATTCAAGTCCTTATGAGAAAGAGAGTCCGGACAAATGAAGAGTACTCCAACCCTTCTAACAAGAAGACATGGGATCGAATATTGCCTCTTGCTCCACTTATTAAAGTATTTTCAGGACCTCTTTGTAGACGGTAGCAATGTTAGCAGCCGAAATGTAAGCTATAAACTTATTGGCGTGATAGCAATAAAAAAAACTAGAAATCAACTAATAATTAGACTTTGGTGTTTGTATAGCCTTCTAGCTATAACGCCAACCGATATTCGATAGTCACAATCTTACTATAATCAATATTAACTTCTGATCAAAATAAGCTACCTATATATATATACCTACTAATAAACATAGCGAGTTAAATATAATGATCAAACTATATTACTTGTGATGGCTATAATGCTTTGTTTCATCATATCGGTTCTTAAGTTATACAAGCTAGATGTTGGGTTTGTTTGTTTTGAATTTCGCGCAACACGAGGGCTATCTGCGCTAGCCGTCCCTAATTTAGCAGTGTAAGACTAGCGGGAAGGCAGCTAGTCATCACCACCCACCGCCAACTCTTGGGCTACTCTTTTACCAACGAATAGTGAGATTGACCGTCACATTATAACGCCCCCACGGCTGAAAGGGCGAGCATGTTTGTTGTGACGGGAATTCGAACCCGCGACCCTCAGATTGCGAGTCGAGTGCCCTAACCACATGGCCATGCCGGGGCCCTAGATATTGGGAAATGTGAGAATATAATATAATAGATTAGCAAGATATCAGGACTGGTCTATGAAAAATCGTTTCACATGTATTCATGTTAACTAATAAAACGCCTTATATGTTTTCATATCAAACACTGCAACAGCGAGAAACTAAATTTTGCATAACTACTAACTAGTTTATGTTTTTGAAAATGGACGTAACACGTGAAAATAATTCGTAAAGACGTGGATTTTTTTTTTCAGTCGGAACACGATTTATTTAGTGTATGTTCTTCTATAATAACCTATTCAGCTGAGCAAAGTATTTTATTGATTAATATGTCAAGATCCACAAAAATCCAGTGAGTGGAGACGTTTTACAATTATAATAAAATAAAGGATCGTGTTGATAAACTGCCCAAATTCTCTCCACCACCAACAACAAGTGTTACTGATTTGAATTTTCTAACTTCTAATGAAACAAAAATGATACACTTAAGTTTGTTTGTTGTTAAGCCCAAAGCTACAGAATGGACTATCTGGTCTTTGCCCACCACGAGTATCGAAACTCGATTTGTTGCGTTATAAGTCTTCAGACTTGCCGCTGGGCCATTGGGAAGGGCGATACTTAAGCACCTATAAACTAAAAACAATTTTAATAACTTCTTTTGAAACTAATTAACTTTTGTTTATGTGTTAAATTGTTTGACTCACAACTAACACTTAATTTTTACAAGCAAGACAATGTTGTTGTTGTATTTTTTTTTTTTTAAATAGATAAAACTAATACAAGAATTCGTACAACAAACTATCTGATTTTATCCATGATATGTAATACAGGATGTTTTCATTTGTACATAACACGTTTTCAATTATTCTATTCACGCGATGCTTAAAAAGATGAGAAAAAAGAAACGTGCACATGTTTTTTTTTTTTCATAATCATACAAGCTCCTTAATCTTTTAGTACTGAATATATTAAATTTGGCACCATAAAGTCACAACAGAATTTATCTGGCAGCGAACATTAATAACTGCACATCAGAATCATGTAAATAACGTCAGACCTTTGAAGATTGATATTGTTATGCACGTCATAATGACGTTAGAAACAATAAAGTACAGATATTAATATTGGTACGACAGCCACGTTAGCATGGTAATCAGTAATCTCGGTTTATGCTTAAAAATGGCAGGTTTTACAACTGTTCAATACTTTTTTTTACGCTGATATTTTATGAAACTATGATTCTAGTAAGCAAAAAATGACTAACTTTTTATATCTGCAAAATACGACGTTACCATAAAAAGTTACATAAAGGTTATGCTTTACTTTAAATTAGCTCAATACTGAAATAAGAAGGGTTTATGGTAAATATTTTTTAAAGTACTAAAACGGACGGCACCAATATAAACGTTAAATAGAATTTCATTTGAACCTCGATGAAAAACGACTACAGTTATAACAAAAGCTACTATGTAATAACATTGATTGATAACATGTATCACTTATTTTTATTTAAAGTCTCCCAAGTCAACAATCTCGCTTTAGTGAAGAATCAGAATTGATCTCATTCAAACGCAAGGCTTAAGCGTATGTAGATTTTCTATTTCTTTAATGCTTGATACGCTTTTCTTCTTTTAATGCATCGTGACAGCAGCCTCATGCTATGTTTTATAAACGAGGTATTCAGATTTAATTGTACAAAGAAGACGTATGACGCCTGGCATTTTTTCTCAAAAACAAAACAAAAATAAATATACATTTAGCTTTACGATACTCTATAGTGAAAATGGTTTCAATTTGAACGCAGCAGAAATTAGTTTTTTTGTGACGAACCGTTTTGCTTCTTCGTCTAGGTGAATTAAATATGTAGAGGAGATGTGTTTAATTGCTTCTTCGTCTAGGTGAATTAAATATGTAGAGGAGATGTGTTTAATTGCTTCTTCGTCTAGGTGAATTAAATATGTAGAGGAGATGTGTTTAATTGCTTCTTCGTCTAGGTGAATTAAATATGTAGAGGAGATGTGTTTAATTGCTTCTTCGTCTAGGTGAATGAAATATGTAGAGGAGATGTGTTTAATTGCTTCTTCGTCTAGGTGAATGAAATATGTAGAGGAGATGTGTTTAATTGCTTCTTCGTCTAGGTGAATTAAATATGTAGAGGAGATGTGTTTAATTGCTTCTTCGTCTAGGTGAATTAAATATGTAGAGGAGATGTGTTTAATTGCTTCTTCGTCTAGGTGAATTAAATATGTAGAGGAGATGTGTTTAATTGCTTCTTCGTCTAGGTGAATGAAATATGTAGAGGAGATGTGTTTATAGAAATATTCAGTATCGGTTCTAAGTCCAAATCTGTGTGAAAAGATTACAAGAATAAAGTGTTGATTTCGTTAATGACAAATTTATGATCAGTAGTTAAATATTAAGCATAATATATTAATTTTAGAATACAGCAAATTGAATAACCAAAATTTTGCAGGTCCTTCTCTAAACGATATTGGTCAGACGTGGATACTACTGCCAGATATTTGAGGTTATCAATAGGCATTTCCTTTAATTTGTTTTGTAAAATCTTATAAAATTTTTAAAGTTTAATTGGCTTCTCTTTTACGATATTACATTTCAACTGGCACATCGAGACTTTTAGTTGATAATATCATAACTTTTATATCACCAACTATTTTCTTCTTTTCCAAATGTTCCCCCAATTGGTCAGCGGTAAATTTACGGACTTACAACGCTAAAATCCGGGTGATATTCCCCATGGTGTACAGAACACAGATAGGCTAGTGTGTAGTTTTGCTCTAATGCAAACAAACAGTCTTTTCCAAATACTTTTTTATTTACCAGAGGAGTATGTTTTGGCCTATTATTCTACTGAAATTGAAAACCAGCACAAATAAACGTCGTCCTTTGAGTATTTCGCGACGATCAAAGATGGTTTGATTCTGCCCCGTTGTCAAAATACCATGATTGTTAACGGTATCTCTTACTCCTACAGTAGAAACATTTCAACATAATTATTAACCTAATACTATATTTCAATGTTTAACTTACACGCCCCTTCTTAAACTTCATCATACAAAAACTTGTCTGGAGTTTTCAACCACTTCAATTGTCTAATCGTTCTTCTAGTTTTTATGATCCTCTGGAAAATTTAAATGGTTGACCATGTCCACACATAAAATATTAATGGTTTTTTTTTCTTTTCCAGTAGATCATTTTTTTGCAATCGCTTCCGGAATATCCTGTATTTCTGAATTTATTTTTTTGCCATTTTTGAATCAGTTTTATATTTAAATTATTCGAATGACACTGTCACCCGTCTATATGTTATTCTCGGGCGTCCTACGTTCTTCTTGGACTTTGGACTCCCAGTTGCAGTAAAACGCATCTTACTAAATCTTTGAGCATTTTGTGTTTATTACGTAATTGAATAATGTGTGGTCATTCTAAGTTACTTTTCTCAGTTTTAGTCGAAAGGAAACTTTTAACATCTGTGAGGGTTGTTGGCACTTTGTTATTCATTCATTACAGTTAACTCAATTGAAACAAAAGTGTTAGTGATTTAAAACAGGTGTGGAAAACAAATGTATTGTTATGAAAATGTGGATCAATGGATTAAGCCTACTCAATTCATATATATAACAGTGTACAGAAGTTAATGTGCAGTTATGTTGTGATATTATTTATAACTACAATAATTGTTTATTAACCACAAGGGGAATATATCAGAGACACGGTTTGCCAAGAAGATTTACCATTAGTACGGATGTTTACACTAAGATTAGTAATTTTCTCATGCTGGACTTACATTTACGACAAAAGGCTGTGTCGATTTAAATACCGCCGAAAATATCGTTAAGAACGAGTTATTAAAAACTATGTAAAGTGTAATCAATGACCAGGCAAATTCCAGCTTAAGCAACTTATACCAGAGTTTTCTTCAAAGTATGTTCATTATAACTGATACCTGCCAAAAGATACACACCAGAAAATCGATTGTTCAATCAATACTAAAATATTTCAATATCTAGTGACTTATTTCCTTTTACACGTAGAATGTTCTCAAATGCTGAATTTGGAATCCAAGTTCGGTAAGAACTACGTTTTGTTGCTGTTATGAATATAGTTGGAACTGCTTTGCCCACGAGAAAAATGATTAAGGTGATTCCGCTCGCTATCTCTTACCCTAGGCAACAAGCATTGCAAGTTTGAGTCCACATGTTAAATTTCTGAATAATTTCACGAGTTATTTTGCACATATTTCTTTTCAGATATATTTGAAGACAGAATAAACACCTTGTCGTAGCGCCAAGTCACATAATGGGCCAGCTATTCTCTGTGAACCGGGGGGGGGGGACTATACCCCGTATTTTTATTGTTGTGAGTTAGTAGCCTTATCGCTGACTCACCGGGGAGTAGAATAAATAGAGATGGCATTTTGCTGCTTTGAAATGTGTTAGTCAAAAGATATTTATGTGAACTCTATTGAAATGTGTGGAAATATCTATTACTTAAGCCATTAGTGTGCATATTATTAGATAGCGTTATTTCTTAAAACTATTAGTTTCAATAAAATTACGAAACACCTCTCTTCGGGCCTAATCCATATATCTGTATCATACAGCTGAGTGTATCGGTACCGTTCGTGTGGACATAGCCGTACATCATCTAGAAGTTATACTGCAGGTATGTCATTCGTATTCTATATAGAAAAATTAATTCTTGATCTAGATAATAGCTATATATTTCATTACATAAACAAACCAATGTTAAAACAGATAAAACTACATGAAACAATATAGTACTATATCTACCTCTGCAGATACCATAGTCAGCAGAAGATGGTGATGAATATACACACTGTAATTGCCTCCTGGTGTCACACAGTTGAACTACATTGCATGGCTCCCCTTGCTGACGAGCACAGATTGGACAACAGCCACATCCGTCCGTGACTACCGGAACCCCCTCTGGGCAGAATGCTACGTTCCGCTTACACTTGCAGGGATATATACACGAGTTTGTTATCTGTTTTGGTTGGAATATACAAACAGAAGAATGAAAACATATATTAAGCAAGATGTTTTTGTCAATTGTGAAATAAAATACTTTCAAATTAAAAACATCAGTGCTTCTTATTTAGATTTGAATAACATTAGCAACATATAGGTATTATATAGAAGTACACAAGAGAAACTATCGTTATAAATATTTATACAGAAAAGGGCAACACGACTTCATACCAAAGCAGCTAAGTGCTTATGTAAATCAAGCTCATGGCAACATCATTCTGAAACGTATCCATGTGTACATGCCATTGTATGTATACAAGCTTTGAAACAGGAATCGAATTCAGCTTTAAGACAAACCCTAGTCTACTTTATTCTCATGCCACGAATAAATAATGTAACCATTGTTTGCTTTAATTCCTTCGGAATGTTCCGATTCGCTGCTAACACTTTTCAAATAGCCTCAGAACAAGCTACAAACATGTAGTTCGGCTTTATACAGATCACATAATGAAATATGTATTCATGTACGAATATTTATTACTGGTTTCGTTCACCTAGTCATAAATAACTCCAGTAACTGATGAAGATAGAAGATAATAATATTGATGTATTATTCGATTGGCACAATTCACTAATAACAGATATTTTATTACACTTCATTGGTCAATAATCTCCTGTAATGTATCAATGATAAAAAAAATCAATAATTATAATGTGTCGCACAACAGGTTAAAATTTTTGGAGGGCGTGGGCGTCTGCAGGGGGACAAGAGGAAACACATTTCTTTATTTATTCAGTATATGTGTTTATATATACAGGTTAAAATTTTTGGAGGGCGTGGGCGTCTTCAGGGGGACAAGAGGAAACACATTTCTTTATTTATTCAGTATATGTGTTTATATATATATCCTTAATTTCGACTTTGTCCAACTCCCCCCCCCGGAAAAATTTCTGTTGACGCTCATGTTGGAGGGTTATAAGGCATGATACATATTTTAAGTACAATGCGTCAGATAACTGTACATCGACCTTCTTGCGTAAAGCGTCGTTATATGTTATTAAAGCAAGTAAAGCGAACATTTGAGTACTTTTTCAAGAAGTTTCTGTAAGTTAACCACCATCCAATGTTAATTCAAGCCATCTAAAATATAGACTTATTTTCTAACCAAACTACAGTTCTATCTGAGGTACTGTTAACTAATCTAAATGTTTTAACATTTGAAACTACAAGAACTTGGTGTGAGAAGTACTGTTAACTA
>NW_013667954.1:115448-116093 GCF_000517525.1 Limulus polyphemus | reverse complement strand
AGGGACGGCTAGCGCAGATAGCCCTCGTGTAGCTTTGCGCGAAATTCCGAAATTCCTAGGGTTCGTGGTGATGTTACTCTTTTATAATCTCGGGCAACAAGTAAATAATATCTATGTTAGTTGCAAACTTTTTTTTTCTTCAAATTTTACGTCGACTTTATTTTCAAGAAGTCAACTGAAAAATATCTATAGATGGCGAATAAAAATATATGAAATCATTCTTCATGCATTCGGACCTTTTATATCGATTAGATGTTTCTCTTCGTGGTCGATAGTTCTAGATTTTTTTTTTAAATGACTAACTTGAGCAATCTCCTAGTCGCTTACAGGGTTACTTTCAAAGGGAACACGTTGTCATATGCAGCTTGCAAGACCTAAGTACCTTTCGTATAATGTTGTCACAATAAACGACAGTTTAGAATTACTTTCTTTTACGTGCTTGTGAATTACGATTAGAGACAATGAAGTTTTGATTCACCTTCTAAAAGTTTTGAAAATCAACTTTCAGAGATTAGATATATATAAACTATTAGCGTTTGTTTCTTAGCTAGGAGAAAAACAATGCTAAAATAATCATTATTAATAATCAGAAGATTTGTTTGTTTTTGAATTTCGCGCAAAGCTACACGAGGGCTATCTGCGCTA
>NW_013667954.1:100571-115332 GCF_000517525.1 Limulus polyphemus | reverse complement strand
GAGACCCACAGATTGCGAGTCGAGCGCCCTAACCACCTGGCCATGCAGGGCTATCGGAAGATTTATAAGCTATGTCAGATATTAATGTTTATGCTATTCATTCAACGTAAACCTTTAAATGGTTAATCACAGTATTTTAATATTTTGTAGTATTTGTTGCAACAAGATCAAAAAAGTGTCATAAAACAATTAATTTACAAGTGACGTTGTGTGACTGATTTAAACGACAACTTTTTCATGGTATGTACGTAGGAAGCACGTGGCCTCTTCTATTATTGTGAGAAACAAAACTGAAACTTAAAAGAATGGGTTTTGGCTCTATGATACTAAGCTAAATAACTGACATCTAGCCCTCCAGCTTCATAATTTGTTGTTGTTATCCTATATTCTAATGATCCGGTGAAATTTCTTATTTGTTTTATATTATATTTGTCGTGTAACAAGATAGAACCGGATTTTAAAATGTTTTTAAAGATGAGAAACTGACAATTCTATCAAACAACAGCAAGTTTGGTTTCTGTAAATTAAATGCGTACCTCTTGCTCCGGTGTTTAGGGACATAACTAGTTTTCGCAAATCATTATTTTAAGGAGAAAAGAAGCAAATAATCTTTCTAAGTAATACGTTCTGTTGAGCTCCGCTGGTTGCAAACTTCGCCGAGCTTATAATCCAGAAAAGATCAACCCAGTAAAACCGATATTTTGTTCTTTTCTTATAGACTCTGTATGGTGTTTGACAAACATGTTGTCGTAATTGAACTTCACAAAACGGGAATGACAAAGTTTGGAAGAGGAATTGATTGTATTCCCGCGGGACGGTGTATTGCTAAATATACGATTTAAAACTAAACTTACGTAAATCACTATTAAGTAAACCACTGAAAGCATAATCTGGCACCTTTAGGGACCAACACAAAAGTTCTGATTCTAAAGCTTCACCATTAAACACTTAGTTATTTAAAAAACTTCTAATGATTAAACACCGCTTAATCCTTAAGAGACATCAGTGCGAAGGAATGAGTCTTTTCCACATGTAATGTTTGTACTAACGGATATATAAAATGTTTTTTACAGAACTGAAAAACTTTGAGATGAACAAAACCAATTTGTGCTAAAGCGTGTTTACAGACTTCAAATCAAAGAAAATATCCAACAGTACAAAAGCGAATTACATATATTCCCCGTTAATTGCTACAAAAACCTATACGATACTCTTTAGGTAGTATGAAATGTAAGGTTAAAAAAAACAGTTATTTGACGTTTCCTTTAGAAACAGTCAGAATTTTATTGATAATTTGCACGCTATTAAAGTTAAGTAATATACATACTAAGCAAGTTTTAAAATAAATAACTGATAAAGAGGAAAAACTAGTTTCGTATCATATCAGAGATTGTTTCCTTTGTATAATCTGGAAATGTAGAATCAATTCAACAAAAATGTTTATTTTTTATATTTTGTTTATTGATTTCTTTGCATTAAATTTGTCTTATTTTTACCGACGCTAAATATTCAGTTTCAGACAATAAAATGGACATGTATTTGTGAGATGCAGTAACGTAAAAATTAACGATATTTCCGAAAACTAGAGGAGATGAAGTAACGTAAAAATTAACGATATTTCCGAAAACTAGAGTTTTTCATAACATACATTTTTTTGAGCAACCAAAATATAGCTAATATTGAAGTAACATTAATGCTGAGCTTTGATAAGCACATCCCAGTTAGTCCATTGTATGACTTTGCGCTTAAACGCAAAGTGTGGCGGATTTATTTTAATATCGATGTTTGTTTATATTAAACTTATATTTAGAAATGTACATAACTTATACTGTTAAATATTTATTGCGAAACTCCCGCTTATTCTCTAAAGTTGTAGAAGATTCTAGAGTGTAAGAATCAACAATATATGCGTATACGTGAACGTTAGTGTTAACGTCAGTATTGTTACGTAAACCTGAAATTTCGAGAAACTCTCCACACGCCTATAAAAATAATCATCGCGACACGCCAAAAAAAGAAGAGTATCTATTATTGGGTTGCTGTAATTGGTGTGCTATAAACTCCGTAAGCTATAACTGTGATTAACGCTTATTAATCGGGAAATTTCAGATAATTGAACAGGAACGTTTATAAATTTCGAACATTACAAACCATTTAACTTCAGTGGATTCACATCGGACTTTTACGAAAACATTACCTAACGTCATCGGTGGAAACTCGACCTGTAATCGCGTGTGATCACGAGAACTACAGGGCTAGCTAGTTCCCTATTAAGCGAATTGTACCTACATCAACTCGAAATTAATTCTTTTATAGTGAACCCTCGATAAGTCATCAAGGAAGTTCCAGACCAGAAAGAAGATTTGATATTGGTTGTAAGTTCGTAAAACTACTGTTTGTAATAACTGTTATTGTAAATTGTATTATTGGTTGTATATTAAAATATATTTGTATTAAAAAACTGTGTGTATTAATCTTGTTGGCAAATATCATAAATTGGAGATATATCGGCATTTATTTAACTACTAAATTTAAATTATCATTTAGCTCGTTTTCAGACCATTCGAAATTGTAATACGTGACACAAGTGAAACGTGTCTGGAAAACAATATCATAACTTATTTTTTGAATACTTCTCTACACTATACTTTTCATGATTGTAGGCTTCAGAAAAGAATAGTAAGGATTATATGTTCCCATTTCTCCTTGGAAACATTCCAAAACTCATTCAGTAGACAAGGAAATTTTTAGAAAATCAAAATCTTCACAGCTACATTAGCTCCGAATTGGAAGATTTTACAAGAATGACTATAAGCTGTAGTAACGTCACGGTAGTAACGTTAGTGTAAACTAGTAACATTAGTGTAAACTAATAAGTTTGTTTGTTTATTTTTAATTATGCACAAAGCTACACAAGGGCTATCTGTGCTCTGCCCACCACGGGTATCGAAACCCGGTTTCTAGCGTTGTAAGTCCGCAGACATACCGCTGTGCCACTGGGGGGCAAACTAATAAGACTTCAAGAAGATGAAGAATTTCATTCTTCGTTTTATTTCAGTTTCTACACATCAGGAAGTTTTTCCATAATCCATAAAAATTTCAATAATACGTTCTAATCAGAACAATTCTACAACTTGTAGAAATAAAAAGATATTTTAATTAATCCGTATAAGTCAGTTGTAATAAACACAAATATTATTAACAGATTAAAACATAATTCCTACAGTTCTAAAGTGTTTTCAATATCGCTTACAGATTAGAATATATTCTCCATAATCTGTAATGTCCAGACGTGCCTTTTATAATTCGTATAAATTAGAAACACACTCCATAATCGGTCAAAATCAGAAATACTGTAATCTGTACACATAAAAAGATCTCTCAATTCGTACAGATCAGAAATATTCTCGTGATTCGCACTTATTTAGACTATCCGTATTTTATACAGATCCAAGATAATTTCCATACTCATAATTCGCCCAACTAAAATTATCTTTTTAATCTGTATAAATTAAACATTTTCTCTAGAATTGGCGCATGCGTGTATGATTTTCCATAAGTTAAACACACTATAATGCATACGTATAAAAACATATGCTTCATAATTATAACATTTCTACATTTTTCTCTGTACTTCGTATAAAACGGAATTATTTTCTTTTTCAGAAATATTCTTCAGTATTATTAAATATCTAAATCTGTTTTTCCACACATTGTCCTTCCTCGGTGGCTCTGGGACGAGTCCGAGGGCTTATAACTTTTAATAACAACAACATAATCTGTTCATATCATAATGTCTCCCGGTGGGACAGCGTTAAGTTTACGGACTTACAACGCTAAAATCTAGGGTTCAATTCCCCACGGTGGACACAATAGATAGCCCAGTATGACTTTGCTCTAAAATAACCAATTCATGTCATAATATTATTTATATTGATCTAAATTAATTCTTTTTAATCAATTCACAGCAGAAATAGTCTTCATTATCTGTACATATTAGAAAACCTTTACAATCCGTAGTGAACAGACGTTTGATATTATTCATACAGTTCAAAATTATTTATTCACATCAAAATTACTCTTTATAACTTGCGCACATCAGGAATATTTTCAGTGGTTAAACATCGGGAATATTTTCAGTGGTTAAACATCAGGAATATTTCCAATGGTGCATTTCAGGAATATTTTCAGTGGTTAAACATCAGGAATATTTTCAGCGGTTAAACATTAGGAATATTTCCAATGGTGCATTTCAGGAATATTTTCAGTGGTTAAACATCAGGAATATTTCCAATGGTGCATTTCAGGAATATTTTCAGTGGTTAAACATCAGGAATATTTCCAATGGTGCATTTCAGGAATATTTTCAGTGGTTAAACATCAGGAATATTTGAGTGGTTTCACTTCAGGAATATTTTCAGTGGTTAAACATTAGGAATATTTTCAGTAGTTGCACATAAAATAATTTTGCATTATTTTTACAACTCAAAATTCACCCTAAATATAGAAGCGCTATGACATTTACATGTTTCAGCTTTAATTTATAATGGTGCAATGAAAAAGTCTAAAAGTTTTAAAACAATGACAAAAATATTTATTTTTCGTTCACGACATTTGTAGTAAATTATCTTTTTTTTATATTATTACTATGAATATTAATGTTACATGCAATTTTATATATAAAACAAATCCTACATATACTGTTAGGTGTCTCTTATAAAGCTTTTAGCAAGTGGTATAACACCCTAATGCTTCTTTTCTAAGTGGAGGCATGAATAATATTTTAGATATATTTCATACGTTTCTAGTGTGCTTGAGTTCACTCTTGGTTGCATTCATACTGTAACTCAAGTTCTTTTTAAGCACGTTTTATGGCGTTACAAAGTTCATTAGTTGACTCGCAAAAACGACAGTCCTTGCAATATTTCCTTTTGGTTGATAATGCATACTTGAAAAGGGTAATTATTTTAGTAAGTGTAAAAGGGATGCACTATCTACTATTTCTACCTCCAAGACACAGTCTTTCAGAGCTTAATTCCATTCATACCATTCTTGGGTCAATCACAACTAGCGTTGTCATTTCATAATTTTTGCCATATCCTGAAAATATCTATTGAACTGGAAGACTGGTATAACCAGACTGAAATATGTGGTTTGTTTGTTTGAAGTTAAGCACAAAGCTACACAATGGGCTATCTGTGCTCTGCCTACCACGGGTATCGAAACCCGGTTTCTAGCGTTGTAAGTCCGCAGACATACCGCTGTGCCACTGAGAGGCGAAATATGTGGTACTGATACCGCGATATCTAGATACCCTTAACATGGTTTGACATGTTGCATTCAATTTCGGCACGCCAAAAATATTCAATATGGTTGTAAGCAGGGACGTCTTTCATAGTTACAACCGAAAGTAGATATTACTTTACCGAATATGTATAATTAAGGCCCTCTAATAATGCCCGCAAGGATACGAGGCATGCTGTCGATGAGGTTATTGATGTAATTCATCGTGTTGTCAACCCAACCTGTCACCAGATGGCAACTTAGTTAACGTAGCAGGTTTAGGGTCGTGGATAGCAATTCTCAATGGGATTAAAATCTTGGGACTTTGCTGGCCATAACAATCTTGTAAAATCTTCCTGGTCGAGATAATCCTGTATAATACGCACACTGTGGTCAGTGGCATTGACATCCTGAACATAAAGTTATTGCTAAACTTTGCTCTAGCATATGGAAGAAATATCATCTCCATGTGATGCCTTTAAGAGGCGCCATTGACGTTTCCCTGGAGGATATGAAGATAGCTCTTCCACCATGATGAATAGCTACCCAAACATGTACTGCACCACCTCCTGTGTGTTTTCTGTGAGAAAGACAGCCTTTCCTCATCTGTTCTCTCGGCAAACGATGAACATGAATCCTACCATCAGCTTTAACAAGCCGAAAACAGGACTCTTCTGAAAAGATAACATGTCGACAGTGTCCTAACTGTAAGTTGGCATGCTGTCTTGCCCAAGTAACACGGTGACGGCGGTGAATTCTGGTTAATATCGGTTTTTAGATAGCCCTTCTTGCAAAATAACCTTGTTTATTCAGTCTCCTACTCATTGTTCTTCTGATACTCTGTATTGAATGTGTTCGTGCCACTCCTGTCGTAAGGTGTTGCAATACTTCTTTCAACCTTGACGTGTTAAAGTAATCAAAACACGGTTATCTCAGGCGGTAGTTTTTCGGCGTCTACCAGAATACTTTCCTGGGTCAACGTTTCCTGTAGTCGGATGACGTTTCAGGATTCTGGATACAGTAAACTGGGTGTACCCTACTGTTCTTGCAATGTCTGTTTGTTTCATACCATTTCTGGACAGTCGAAAATTTGACGCGGTATAACTTCTGGCAAGTACAGAGAAATTGTCTGAACAAAGAGTTGATCTATTTCGAAAAAAATATTATACCAAAATCAAACCCTTTTATACAAAACAGGTGCCTATGTGTGTTTTGACGAACAAATGCTCAAAACAACTTATACAGACCAGAATAACAATTAGTACATGTTTGTCCGATCATACACTACTTTCTCTGTTACTACTAGGGCATTTACTCAGTAACTACTCCATGCGTGTAGACAATAACATAAATATTGAACAGTATGCAAACATTTTGGCCAAGACCGCAGTGTTAAATGATAGTTGGCAAGAAAATTAACTGCTCCCGGAGAAAGGCTGAAATAATTTGCACTAAGTTGTATGGTGTAAAACATCAAAGCCATTCAAACAAGATCCCTTTCATTTTATTCCTAACTGGCTCAACATGTTTAATGGTTTGGGTATCGCTCCTTAATAAATCACTCGTCATTTCCTGTCTTATGCTACTCTTGCCAACAGTGCACGATAATGTTAGTAAATCGTGATTTTTGGCTATTTAACAATGTCTTAGTACATAATAAATACAAGAAAATTAAGGTTTAAATTTTGGCTAAGAAACTTTATTCGGCGTGTTCTAGGTGTGAAGACAGATGACACTTTCCCTTTAGCAGTTGAGAACGATGAACATCAGCATTTTAGCAGGACATTACTTTATCTAATGGAAAATGCTAATAAAGTCTTTCCTGCAATAACAGAGTTCATCAGGCTGGTTGGATTAAATATACTTTAATTATTTATGAAACATTAGGCGGTATAACGTATATCATCAAAGACAGTGAAACACATTTCATTTAAACGTAGAAAGTTCTCGAAAATAAGACTGGCTGACCTGTTGAGTGAGAGGCCTCTTCGGCAGCATCTATGAACGATAAATATTTAGTGAAAACGATATTAGGCATCCTTCTTGCTAATATTATGCCAGTAAAGTGTTTAGAAGTTATTGCTTTTCCAAACTTAATGGAACTGTTCATTAAACTTGTTATCTAAAAACGATTAAATTAAGCTACTGTTATCTGTGGCAATTATTACGGACAGTTAAAAGAAGAAAAACTTAGTAGTTACTCGCAGTCTTTGTTACGTAGCTGTTTAGCTTACAGACAGTTTGTTTGTTTGTTTGTTTTTGAATTTCGCGCAAAGCTACAAGAGGGCTATCTGCGCTAGCCGTCCCTAATTTAGCAGTGTAAGTCTAGATGGAAGGCAGCTAGTCATCACCACCCACCGCCAAATCTTGGGCTTCTCTTTTACCAACGAATACTGGGATTGACTGTCACATTATAACGCCCCCACGGCTGAAAGTGAGTAAATATGAGAAAAACTGATAAAGTAGTTGTAGCATAGTTCACAATTCACATTTCATAATTAGTCTGTCTTATTACGGGCCGGGCGTGACCTGTTGACTAGTTTGATAGGTTCGGATCGGAAGGTTCAAGTTTTGAGTCGCGAAGCCGCTGAACACTTTCGACTGTAGATGAGTTATAAAAGTCACAGTCAATCTCATTATTAAATTCCAGGAGCCGGACACTTGACAAAGTTCTTGTGAAGGTGGGTGCTGTTGATTGGTTGATCTTTCTTCGATCGTTAGTTCAAAATCAGGAACGGCTATACCTGAACCCTAAGGTATCTGACCACACCCGTTTAGCCTATAGTGTTTAACATGCCGTTCGGGTCGGAAATATTAAGACCTACCAACACTTCTTACTATACTATATAAAAGTATGTGAATTTCCAGCAAATTCTCAATACCCGATGAGCAATTAATTATCGCAAATGCCTTTATAATATTATATTATTACGTTTATTTTGGTTTCTTATAATGCTATAAACCGGGTTTCGATACCCGTAGTTAGTACAGCACAGACAGCCCATTGTGTAGCCATTATAGCCCATTATTTTGGCCTAACATTTTCTTTTATATAATACACTATAGAGAGATGTTTGTGGTCAACCAGTAACTGAGCAGAAAAATAGATGGATTATTGAAAGATTGTGTCTCATAAATTAAGTGAGATTCGTGTTTAGGTGATTATTTTTTATTTGAGTGTGGGTAGTAAGGGGATGTCTTAAGTTGTCCTTATATTTACTACTTTTTTTGACAGACAATTAATTTAAAAATACACGAAAAGGAATTAGAACAATTATAAAATTAATTATTAATAATCATGTAGTATAACCTTTTAGAGATTTTACGAAAGGGAATTTTTGGGTTTTTCGACAAGAAAAGACACTAAAATTTTTTTCAACATAAGTCGTATTTTTTTTTTTATTTAGAAACTTCATTTGGATTCATATTGTCATTCTTGTGGTAATATTAGTGAATTAAAGTATTAAATAATCATAATAATATATCACGATATACAGGTGTAAGTAAATCTGCAAAAAACTGTAAATGAAAAAAAAAAGATCAATAAATGACGCTAATAACGTCTCAAGCTAATATAGACTCTACCCAATTTGTTGCATGTGACATTACAAAACGAGTTAGAGGAAGGGGGATCTAGATTTAATACGAGGATAGGCACATACTCGTACAATGGTATGTCAGTATTCTCTCAAAATGATTTATCACTCGGTCCTTCATAATTCTAGCATGCAACAGAGATCTAATAGATTTGATTTAATATGCTGCATTTTGTATCTGGAATAGTTTAAGTTGTTTCAGGAAAAATTATTCCAAACTACTGACTGTAACATTGGATGAGCACAGTTTAAATTAGCGTGGTCTACGCTCCATATAGTACTCCAAAATCAAAGCTATTTTTATTGAACTGAGTTGTCATAAAACCAAGTATTTGTTTGTTTTTGTTGAATTGCACACAAAGCTATTCAAGGGCTATCTGAGCAGCGATCCAAATTTAAAACAGATAGACTAAAGGGAAGGCAGTTAACACCACTCACCACCAACTATTTGGCTACTCTAATCGAATAGTGAGTTTAAACGTCGTGTTATAAAGCCCCTCCCCACACACACACACGACTGAAAGGACGAGCATGTTTGGTGATGGGATTCTAACCCGTGACCCGCAGACTGCATGTCGAGTACCCCTAACCGCCTGGTCATTTCAGGCCTAAGAGACAGAAAATTGAAAGTATGTTTTTGTTGTTTACACACTTCATATTTACTGTGATTAGTAAGCAAAAATTTCGAAGCACATACATTTAGCATTATTAGGATCCAGTTAAATAAAATATACTACCCGTCATACCATTATACTGTATATAAAGGATGTCTAAACATCTGTGATTAACTAAGTTCAGAAATGCTTTTAATGTCATTTTTCATTAAAAAAAAACTTGGAGCAATGGAACTGAATTGCCGAATAACTTATAAATTATTTAGCTGAAAACGATAAATTAGATATAGTGAAAGATGTAAAGAGTGCTAATATATATTTATTCCAATTTTTTTTTCAATTTACCTTTTCAAAAACACTTATATTTGTTTTAATCCACAGGTACTTAAATTATGATGGAGAATGTTTACACTAAAGCGGTGTTAAACTATGCTGGAAAGTATTATGTGGAATGTTTAAACTAAAGAGGTGTTAAACCATGCTAGAAAGTATTATGTAGAATGTTTAAACTAAAGAGGTATTAAACTATGACGGAAAGTATTATGTAGAATGTTTAAACTAAGGAGGTGTTAAACCATGCTGGAGAGTATAATGTGGGATTTTTAAACTAAAGTGATGTTAAACCATGCTGGAGAGTATAATGTGGGATTTTTAAACTAAAGTGATGTTAAACCATGCTGGAGAGTATAATGTGGGATTTTTAAATTAAAGTGGTGTTAAACCATGCTGGAGAGTATAATGTGGAATTTTTAACTTAAAGAGGTGTTTGACTGTTTTAGTTTTGAATATTTCAAATGAAAAAAAAACAAACACATTCATATATATATATATATACATATACTCGCCTTTCTAGCCTCGACTTTGTATCATTTCAAGAAGTTATATATATTTAATACAGAATGTGAGATTTAAAAATGAAATTTTCAACCCGAACAGCACCTTATACGCACATGAACTAAGAGGCCACGTCGGAGACACAGAGGGTTCACGTATAACTGTGCAAAATTTTGAACTACTGACAAGAAGGAAGAAAACCATACAACAACCTACTGTTACAGTGGCTTATCTGGGGCCCTTTGAATCGAACAGCGGCATTGACTGTCACTTTTATAACGCGTCAGCAGTGCGACGTGACAAGATGCCTCGAGCCCAAGAAGATCGTTGTATTCGCAACGTGAAGTGCTGACCACTAACCCAGACCCATCTTCAGAAAGTTATAAACAGAGGTTTCCATCTTAATACGTAAATTTTGTTCTCGGTTTTGAAATTTTAATGTATTTTTATGCTTTAAAACAAAACTGAAATGAACAAAAGTCATAAGGTTGGAAAAATGAATAATTATATTTGTTTACATGCATTTTCTTAGCCATGCATGTTTAACAACCGCATCGTTTTATTTCGTCTTTAAATGTAATTTTTAAAATGGGATTCACTGCAGAAAGTATAATCAATTCTGCAAAATGTGGAGGGTTTGTTCTTTGTTAAGCGCAAAGCTACACAATGGGCTATCTGTGCAGTGCCCATAACTGGTATCGAAGCCTGTTTTCTAGCGTTGTAAGCCTTCAGACTTACCACTGAGACACTGGAGTGGGAAAATATGGAGGGAACTGTGAATTTTTTGAACTTAGAAATGTGAAATGTAGGTTAAATATCGATTAAAGTCACATGCTGAAGGCGGAACAATGGAGCTTCAAACATGAAAAACTTTCATCAGAAGTCTTTTAAACATTTGAAGAATATTTTACGTTATATAAATTAAATCATGCTGTTTTACCCACGTGCAACATGAATTCGCTACAGTTAATAAATCAGGTTGATAGCAACATGTTACAGTTGTAAAAAAAATTGTCTTTATTCATGTTTGAAGCTCCATTGTTCCGCCTTCAGCATGTGACTTTAATCGATATTTAACCTACACAGCACTATGCTATCATTAGATATAGCATATTTATTAGTAAATGATAACAAACAGGCGAAGCGGTTCAGTTTCAAATGCTTTCCTCAACTTCTGCCTTTTTAAAACAAAATATTCTGTTCTAAAGAAAGTATAAACTGTCTTTTGAATACTGGCAGAGAAATAAACTAAAATGTGAGAACTGAGACACGTTTATTAAAAGGATACAACTTCTGTCGTTGTTTCAAAAACAAGATATTAATGAATATAAATGAATGATACTTGAAACCGTCAATACGTGGTGAAACTCCATAATTACAGAATTGAGGAAAAACAAGACAATTGTACGTTTCATAAATAAATCAGTACCAGTAATGGAATATTTAGTCTTTAAATACATATTTTCACTTAATTATTCAGTTTTAGTGTATCTCATGTTCAATTCACGAAGTTCAGTTTCTGCTATTTTTCTTTACATTTTTACGAAAGAAGATGGAGAGGCAGTACGCTTGTCTTCTGCTTGTCTTCTGCAGTACGCTTGTCTTCTGCTTAATAACTGGATTTCTAAGCTTAATAGCAAGAGATGCTAACATTCTAAGGTGAATCCTATTGTCCTTAAACTAAGAAAACCAGCTCTTAACCATAATATGAAAGCACTACCACTACAGTTTCAATAGGGAAAATATAAAGAAAAGAACGGAACTTGAACTTCTATCATTATTCAATTTTAATAAAACATCTAATTGACCAGACTCTTATTTCGGGTAATAAAAGGTTCAAATCATTTGATGAGTTAATGCTATCCGCAGGAGTGATCAAGTTAAGAGAACTAACAACTAATTTTCAAACTAATATTTTTGTTATTTTCTGATCGATAAATTTTCTTATTGTAAAAAGTACATACACGTTTAAATCATTAGAATTACCTTTGTAACATTTCTATACTTTCGCTTTGCCCAATTTTTTTCATGTTTTGTTTGTTTGCTTGTGTTGAAAGTCTCTTATAAATCCAAAATTATGTTTCTCGTGCAATTTAAAATTTCTTTCTAGTTTAATGAGTAGGTTTTTGATTGAGAAAGGTGTGATTACACTCTGTGGAATAAGGCTTTTATTTTTCAAAATCTTGTTTAGAAATATCAAATTTTCTATGTGAGAAACTTTTATTAAAATGTCCTTTACTAACACTAGAAACAGTTTTATAACTACTAGCTTCAATTTCATTACGAAACGCGAGACATCAAACATATATGAAAAATAATAATGAAATATTCCTTCGGTGTGTTGACAGCATTGCAAATATGAACGTCCATGGTGCTATTGTGGACTTGATGAAATTTCAAGGGTTCTATTATCAAAGACATTTAATCGATCAAAAATAAATTTCATAAGGGCAAACCAGCTCTTTCTCAAGATGCTGAGCTTTAAGTAGTACAGTTTTATATACAAAACAAATGTAGATATTCTGTGATCTTTAGAAGAGGCAGTTAATCATCACGGGTTGAACTCGTGACGTTACAGTGACAGCGATCACGACAAGCACAATGATATAGCAACGCACATATATACAGCGCAATTTCAAACTATGAGAAAGTGCACGATTTTCCCTTAAGCGGATCAGAAACAACTACTATAAAATGATTAAGTGACAGAGAACTAACAGGGAGCAACATGGGAATTTCTATCAAGCATCAAACACAAGTTTGTTTGCCTGTCTTCTTTACCTCATGTATATTTGTTTTAGTGCAAAACTACACAATAGGCTATGTGCGCTCTGTCTACCACGGTGAATCAAACCCCGGATTTTAGCGCTGTAAGTCTGTAAACTTACCGTTGACTCACTGGAGAGGACTACCCGTGTCTTCCGTTGCCAAATGTAATGATTGCTGTAAATAGCGAGTTCACTTAAAAAAAAAATATATATATAAAGTTTTTACACGGTTTGGTCGCGAAAGTTTCAATAACGTATTTATTGTTTGTAATAAGAAAGAAAGAAAAATGATCTAAAAATGCAGCGCGATTTAGCATTTTTATGGTGAAACCATCAACATAAATGAGCGAAATTTAAAACATCAATACTTCTAGAAACACACTAGTTCAGTTCGTCATGCGTAACCCAAAAGAATATTACCACAATCCCAATAAAGTTTCTTTTAAGACCAAATTTGCAGGCTTTAATTTCCTATCGGAAGAACTGTCTGAACTAACAAACAGACAGCCTCTATTTTCGATTTGCTTCAGAACACTTAACCATCAATACTTTTTTTTTATAAGAAACCAGAAACTACCACTAACACAGTTAGCTTCAACAGTTTTTTTTTTTAGACTTCGTATGGACTCACTTTTATTTATCCAACCCAACTGACTGTGAATCGATTTTGTAACGTGCTTGTTTAAATTATATATAAAAAAAGAAAAATTAGATGTTACACTAAAATAAATTTAAACGAGCAAATATTTTTTGTAAAACCTCGTTGACTTATTTTCAGTAAATGATATTCTAGCATTTAACATTCGCATTAGAAGTTATGATTTATATTTTAATAGCAACATAAAAGTTGAAACGAAACGAGACATTAGCATGATGTTACAAATTACCAAGTTTAGCTAAAGTTGATTATGTTTTGAAAGATATTCTAACAGTAAAAAAATAAAGCACTAACTTAATAAGGGGTTTCTAAATAGAAAACAATTATACTAATGCAATCCAAATTGAACTGTTTACTTTTAAGAGAAAGATCGTCTTTGTAGAACTGTATCAGGATTGACGTTTCACCTCGTTGCGTTTGTGTTCATCAAAGAACACCAAAATGTCGATAGTAAACCAATTCTATTAGTGAGTTCTCAGCTACAAATTAATCAATCAATCAACTACTGACTAACAAAACATTAATATAAAAACCGTTTCGAAGTTTCACTACTTTAAATATTATATATGAATAATTTAAGAATATTTTAACTGGTTACATAGGAAGTTGTTTTATAAACGGAAACCTTCATAGATAATCGGAATACGTTATCTATTCATGCATAAACGTTTGGGATATAGGTTTAAACGTCAATTTTGTTAATAGCAGTGTTTTGAGAATTCATCAATAACTTACCCCTAAAGAAGGCATTAAGAAAATAAGACGATTGTTAAGATAAATCCATATGACTTCTAAAAAAGTAACAACTCTATTTCAGGTTTTAGAAAACATATTTAATATTCGGTGATAAGACTATATGTTAGTTTCGTTTAGTTCTATAATACGGGTCTGAATGTTGTAGTTTATATTAACAGAGGAACATGTTACTGTCTTGTATTGTTTGTTTGTTTTGAATTTCGCGCAAAGCTACACGAGGGCTATCTGCGCTAGCCGTCCCTAATTTAGCAG
>NW_013667954.1:98436-100246 GCF_000517525.1 Limulus polyphemus | reverse complement strand
GTTTGGTGGGACGGGGATTCGAACCCGCGACCCGCAGATTGCGAGTCGAGTGCCCTAACCATGGCAATAGAGGTTGTGAAGTTAAGACATTTGGAAACAATTCTTAAAAGAACAAACTTTTCTAGTCATTAAGTGGAAATAGCAAACATAAAACTTGGATGGATATAAGTTATGGAAAGTACTTTATATTAATCATCGTTATATATTTTAATTGATGAAGTTCGTAAATCATTGGCCAATTAATCAATCCAATAACAAATAGTTATTTACAGGTCCAGATAAAATAATCTGATTTTTATCTTAAAATATTATGCTTCTTTTAAATAAATGGATCCTTAATGGATTTTTATAGTTTTTGTGTCCAGAAGATTTCAGTCGCCCGAAGCAAACTGTGAGCAAATTGTTTGACTTTTAGCTTAAAACTAAGCCTTTTCTAACTATCCAAGTATTTAGTTTATTTTCTTAGTTCCTTCAGTCGAACCAGCAGATTTTAATCTCCCAATGAAAATTGCAATAGCAACAAAAAAAAAACTTAACTTACATTAAGTTGTTTACAATCATTTGGGTCATAAATGCATTTCACTTTTCATTCGCCAAACAATTTTGCTCATCCTCAAGAAGTTTCTGATAGGCAAGGAATGAATTTAACCTCGCAGTGAATTATAAAAAAAATATAATTTAGAATAGATCGCCAAGTCATTATTAAAGATAGCGTGGCAGAATATGCAAATAATATTCATAAAAATGTAAAAATTAAATTTAACATCTTAATTCTTCACAATAGGTTGCCTGCGCTATGCCCACCGCATGGATCGAATCCCGAATTTTAGTGTATTGGCTTTCAAGCTTACCGTTGAGTTATCATGTTGAGGAGGGGCATATATTTCATCTATTTAACGATTTCTTGACAGGTCCTTGAACATTCAGAATTAACACAAGGCGTACAAAAGAGTCATCCATAAATAAAGTTTCATGTTTTGTCGTTTGAAGTTAAGCACAAAGCTACAGAAAGGGCTATTTGGACTCTGCCCACCACGGGTATCGGAACCCGGTTTCTAGCGTTGTAAGCCCGCAGACATACCAGTGTGCCACTGGGGGGGGGCAAGTGTCATGTTAAAATCTCAACAAAAGATTGTTTGTTTGTAATTAAGCACAAAGTTACACAATGGGCTATCTGTGCTCTGCCCACCACGGGTATCGAAACCCGGATTCTAGCGTTGTAAGTCCGCAGACATACCGCTGTACTACGGGGGCTCTCAACAAAAGAAGTAAATTTGAATGGATAAATACGTTTGTATATGTCAAGAAAAATTGAATGTGTATTTCAAATTCTATGGCGAGGAACCCACTTTGAGACTAGTAATGCTCAGAGACGGCTTGAATGGGTAATGAAGAAAAACTTTAATATAAGTTTAACATAACAGCAAATGTACAACGTTTCGACAAGGTACCTGATGATGACAAAACCAAGCATTATGAATGTGTATTTACTAAAAAAAAGGCTAAAAATACGGTTAGGTGATGTGTGCTTACACATATCGAAATATTTTATTTAATTTATATCAAATAATACTAAAAGCTAAAATAAATTATCATTTTAATAGTTTAATATTTATGATTCTATATTATTGTACGTTTTTTTTTATAAAGATTGTTTTACATTGTTAGTTTAAAATATGTACTTAGAACTATGAGACGTTATTGGAACTACGGCCGAAAATATTGTTAACAGCTAGTGTATCCAACTGACAAAATAATGAATTCTAATCTTTATGCGTAGATACGTAAGAAAAGCATATTCCATTAACTA
>NW_013667954.1:89073-97452 GCF_000517525.1 Limulus polyphemus | reverse complement strand
CAAACAAACAATCCAGACGCTTATATGTCGCCCATGTAGTGAGTGATGTCTTCGTTATTACCAATTGTGAACTTACAACTTCCTTTTAATTATCTTCATAATAATATTTTTTCGATAAATATGTGACATAAAGGAATGGAACTAGTAAGTTATTATTGATTTGGATATGTAAAGTTGTATCACTATGTTTTCTATGGATCTGTATACCATGTAAAGTGTGTGTGTAAAAATGTACTAAAAAAAAAAGGAAATGTATAACATAACATAACCCAAAAACTGATACACGACTCTTTAGAAATTAATCCCTTACGGTAACAAAAGTAACACAGTTAAAAAAATCAAGCTATGCTATATTAACATGCGTCAGGCATACCAAGTGATGGGCAGGTCTACTAATAAAATTTTATTGACTTGGTACGCTGTTAAGAGCATATTAATCACTATTTACTTGAGAATTTGGATTAAAAAGTTGAGTTGATGGGGCTTTTAGGCTTTTAAAACTTATAAAGTATAAACACCCAAAAAAGAAAGTGTCCTTATCATTTGGACGTATAATTTAATGGTTATTAACGCCCTTTTTTGGGGGGGGGGGAATAAATTAAACGAAAATTTAATATTTAATAACCCTCTAATATTCTAACCTTTGGTCCCTGTAAAAAAATTCAGATGAACCAATTTAAAAGGTCCGAGTGCAGCTCAGATATTAGCATGCCAAACTATGAATCCGAGATTGAAACCCTTTTACAACAACAACAAAAAATAAATAAAATCACGCTTATAGAAATTCCACTGTTCTATTACAGTAGCTCAAGAGTTGGTGGTGGGTGGTGTTGAATAGCTGTCCTCCCTCTATTGTATTACTTAAAAATTAGAGACTGCTAGCGCGGACAGATAGCCTTCGAATATCTTTGTACAATGGTTGTAGGACAAAATATTTCAAATTAAACTTGTAAAACTGTTCATGTTCTACGTCTATTATTGGAAACAATTTCCACTTCGGGTCGTTTTAAAAGTAATGGTACATAGAACTGCTTGAGTCACAATTATTTGTTCAGCAGCAATAATATAAATTCGGTGTAACTTGTCGCACCCATTGGCCATTGTAGGCATGGCATAGGGCTTGCTTCGTCTGTTTTTATTATAAGTTTTTGGAATTTATTATCAGCTTAGGCCTAGAATTTTCAAGCAATTTTTATATTACAGCACTGTCGTTATCTATTGAATAAGAATATGGAATTATCTGATAATTGGCGAGAAAGCCTTGTAAACGTGATTAGTTTTTAGTCTTCAATATTGTGTTCAGGTTGTTTAACCCCGGGTGTAAGCATGTAATACTTGAATTACTTTTGCTTTCTTTAATAAACGATAATGTTACATCATCTACGAAATCCGAAAAAGTTGAGTTAAAGACCAGCTGAAAAAGACAAGATGTCAGTGAAAAAATCTAAAAAAAATCCCTCCCTATATATATATATATATATGTATGTATAGTGACATAATTTTGTCTGTTTTCTGTCAAATCAAGCAGCTTAAGCCTTTCCTTGGTTTAGGGAAACTCATCAATGATGGAAAATTAGCAAATCGTGGTTTGATAAATTACACGAACTGTTAATCAAGTTTTATTTTACGAAAAATGAATTGATTATGGAAAGGCCACAGGGAGGAATGTTGTACTTTGGGCATGATAGGCGTGGCGATATGGGCTATAAGGTGTAAGAAGGCCCCCCACGATTGTTTTAATATAACCAACCAACCTCTATATTTGCCACTTTAGAGCATTTATTTACTAATATTACAATCACTTGTTCATCATCCATTACAGATCCACTTTTTTACCTTAGTTTTTGTCACCTCCCCTTACAGTTCCTGGTGCTTAAGTTCATAAGTTTATTTGTTAGCCATGCACATTTCCATAGAGTGATCTTTGGTGAGCTTTGTCAGGTATTTAAAGATCAATTTATCTCTTCTTTCACACGTTTATAATCCCTATTTTATCTGGTGTTTACCTTCGGATCTTTCGTACTATCAATGAATGCAGGCATGCCATTACCACTTTGACCTCCGATCTTCTTTCCTTTAATAAGCTTTATTCTCATCTTATGACTAACCAGCATTTTAAAGTGTCTTAAGATAATGTGTCACAATAAAATTTAGGCACTGATCATTTGTTATCAGCATTTATTAAGTTTTATACATATCTTTGTTTCAACTAACATTAGGCAAATTATGAAAGCTTGGTGTGTAGAGAGTTTCCTTTTTTTTTAGCCGCGGCATAGCGGCTCAAAGAATGGCTCTGAGTTTTTTAGCCGCGGCATAGCGGCTCTACTTTATGTCTTCGAGATACAAGTTAGCTCAATAAACACACACGCCATTCGCGACCTACTCGAGGCCGGGTTTGAATTAGTAGTTAGCATGCCATAGCGGATTGTGATTTCATGGGTTCATGGTTAGAGTCCCGTTGCTGCAAGTCGCAACTCCATAATTTCGGGCTGCGAGTGCTCTATAAGAGTGATGGTCAAATCCTACTAATCGGTCAGACGATAACAGCTCAAGAGTTGACGGTGGGTTGTTGAACTAACTGCATTCCCGCTCATTTTTAGCCACGGCATAGCGACTCATAGAATGGCTCTGAGTGTTTTTATGAAGTACAAACATAGCTCCGTCATCTCTTGACCGATATGAGATCTAATTACAGTTTTCGACTCAGGAGGTCAAACCCTTTCGATTGATGTATTTCAACACGCCCAAGGTTTCATAGATTAATTTACTCTTAAAATAATTTCTGCTGATAACGATCGTCATCAGTAATAAAATCGAATCGGGTATACGCGTGCCCCACACTTGGTATTGCTAGCGCACAAAAATATAACCAATAAAAAGGAAAAAAAAAGTCTTATAGATTAATTTACTCTAATCCTGTCTAAAATAATTTCAAGTGCCGCTGCTCTTGATGATCCCCTTTTGTTTTTTCTACTTTTGAATCTGTTAAAACATCAAACTACTGTATCACTTTTGAGATTATGTGATCTTTATTAAAACAACCTAGAAGTCTATTGACAATCTGCAATAAATATTGTTACATTCTTGTTTGCAATATTTAAAGGCGTTGTATATATAAGAAAAGAAATTTGCAAACTTCCCTGGTAGGAAGTAGGGAATTCTTTAGGAGACTAGCTGTATCTCTGTGTCAAGAACGTTGAGGCTTAAAAAACAAAAAAGTCTATGATAGTGTAGCCGTGAATCCGCAATCAGATATCTCTGTTACTAGAACATTTTACTATTTCCGCATTCTGAATATCACCTTAGTTTTATTTATCTTTAATATGCAGCAAACACTTTATATTCTTGACCTTGATTTTTTTTTGTCAGATTCCCTGTAAATATTAACGTAAATTTTGTGTAAATTTTATATAATTAGATATGTTATGATTTTTCTTGATAACGTCATTATTCTTCGTTTCGTTACTTCCACGAGAATTATAAGTTGAATTTACATTTCCTTTCAACATTTTAGCACTGAATGTATTTTCTCAATTAGAACTTATGCATAATGAGAAATCCGACAATGACGTTCATTAATATGTGTGTGTGTGTGTAAAATGTATCGGTTGTGTTTTAAGAACTTAATATATCTAAACGAATCGCTGAGCTATGATAAGTTAATTCAGCGTTTTCTTACCCGCTTTACACATTAAACTTAATGACTTGTTGGTCGCATTATCGTGATATTCAAGAAGATACATCAACTTAAAACAATAAGCCAGAATTAGTTGTATATTATAGCATAGAATTTAACAAATAAGCTCGTATTTAACTTTAATATCACACTTAATAGAAATAAAATTTCATATAATTTGAAACACGCAATTTTGATATATTTTGCTTGTGGAAAGAATTTGCCTATACAGGGTAATTCAGATGACCATTGGCAGGAAAATAATTCAGAAATAGAGAGGTAAAGAATAGATTACTAAAAGTACTCCTCCAGAACAAGAGATACTGAAACAAATACACCCCTTACATGCGAATGATCTAAATCCGACTGTAGCAAAAGCTGTTACAGAGACCTAGGTGAGAGGTGCAAGGCTAGAATTTTTAACCAAAAAGGTAGTTGTACTTTCAATAGGTCCATAAGGTTAAAAAGTAATAAAATAAATGTTCCATCATAATGTAGCACACAAGCATTGTGTGCAGCTGCTCCAAAATCATCTAAATAATTAAATTGTATTTAATTGAAGAACAATTTAACATGGTTCTCCTGTTTGAAGAGTGTTACCAGAATTTCCGGGCTGCTGTCAGTCTATATGTCAAACAGTTCCCAGACGAGCTGGATTCTTCACATCAGATTAAATTAAATGTAAGTTAGCGGCTGCGTACTATCGTCTCATTTACGTTTTTTCGTCGTGCAGGCAGACCAAGAACAGCAACAAATACTGACAATGAAGCAACCAAATTGGCGTTTGTTTCGTTTACACATCACTTTGAAAAATCTTATTAATTGTTTGTCATAAGTTTCTTATACTTTTGGAATGTTCACCTCATCTGTTACTTATGTACAACTTTGCAATTAATAAAAAGTTTCAAATGATATGGCCTTGAATTACCTCAATGATATTGTCACAGGGTAAGCCCAGAACAGCTCATTCCATTTTACCAACAATTATATTCTTATATTTCTCTATTTATAAATTATTTGCCTGTCAGCGGACTTTTGAATCTCTCGGTATATATATATATATATATAAGATTTATAGGATAAATTGCCTGGAGTGTTGGATAATTACATGGCGTTTCAGAATATATCCCTCATAAAAGAACAAAAAGGTCTTACAATAATCTACTTTTGGAAACTTCTCATATTCACACATCTTTTTTTTTCATCAGTTTATTCATACAAACCTCGATGAATAATTACATCAATCATTATCAAATACGTAGAAATATTGGAATAGATGTCTAAACATTTTTCATCAGAGCAAGAAACACCGATATTTCAGAGTTTTTGATCAACATAAGATCAATTGTTACTAGTTTCTGATAAAAGTAAGCTACCTGCTTAGATCATAACTAAAATTCAAGTCGGTAACTAACAAGCATTTCAAATTACATATACTGTTTTTACGTTCTTACTTATAATGCGATGCTTCAGCCGTAATCCCGATAATAATAATCACGAGGATCAGCCAGCAGTTTCGGAAATTTATGTTAGCCCTAAGTCTATTTACTAAACTAACAATGCATATTAATCTTTATAATGAATGTATAATGATAGTAATACAAAATTTACCACAATGATAATAGATATATTAGACTTTTTAACCAATAGTGTTCATAGTAATAACATTAACAATACAGCTTCCTCACGGAACATATAAACACTAATGATTTGCTTCATGTACTATCGTAGATTTAATGTTCCTTGAAGAACTTTGTAAAACTTTACACAATCCTCCCTAACAATGTCTTGTGACCAATGAAAGTCCATTAAACAGCTCCGACGGTGTAATCTTGGAGTAGCCTGACATCTAAGATAAATTACTACGACACATGTTACTTTAGCTATATGGAGTCGGGGAGTAGGACTGTGCAGATAGTAAAGTTAAAATACGATTCTTTATAAAGACAGAAAATAATAGATATTAATAAATTAGAAATAAATGAATAACAGAATCTTATAATAAATAACAAGAATATTGTTTAATCTAATAAAAAATAAAAATATTAAACATACTATGTGGTGGGTCTAACACAACTAATTCCATTTTAACTAACTACTGTCACTTTACAACACATATGAAACGGAGAGTCGAAAGTACTAAATAAATTGTATATCCTAAGTAATAGCCAAAAAGTAAACGCGACACCTTTCGAGAAAGAACACAATAACATTAAGGCTTAGAAAAAGCAAGCAACAACAACGGTAAATACAACATTTATAGTATTTAGAAAAAAACTAGCTGTAGCTTCACTAATGACGTAGTTTTTTTTTTCCTTTTACTATGATGAAGGAAAGTCGACTTTCCGAATGCGCTTTTGTAGTAGTGTTATACTATATAGGGAAATGTTACATAGCTTTGGTAGTGTTATACTATATAGGGAAATGTTATATAGCTTTTGTAGTGTTATACTATATAGGGAAATGGTATATAGCTTTTGTAGTGTTATACTATATAGGGAAATGTTATATAGCTTTTGTAGTGTTATACTATATAGGGAAATGTTATATAGCTTTGGTAGTGTTATACTATATAGGGAAATGTTATATAGCTTTGGTAGTGTTATACTATATAGGGAAATGGTATATAGCTTTTGTAGTGTTATACTATATAGGGAAATGTTATATTGCTTTTGTAGTGTTATACTATATAGGGAAATGTTATATAGCTTTTGTAGTGTTATACTATATAGGGAAATGTTATATATATTTCATTAACTATAGTAAGAGATTAAACTAACAGGAGGCAAGATTAATACTAATCACTATTTAATAGTTCATTATTGCCTTAATCAATTTCTATGAAAGTATTGAAAAATTCGTGAAATTCTGTAAAACATTTAAATACGTAATGTGTAGCAAGAAGATTGTTTAATTTCCTGCAACACTGAGTGTATTCGGTGTTGAAAACTCGGAAGAAGAAACCTCGTTTATGAAAAATGAGGATAGTACATTTACGAGATCAGCTCACGTATTCTATTGTATTTAATAAATTGTAACATAAATCATTTGGAGTATTTGTATTTAGAAACTGAAAGTTTGTAAAGTTTATAAAAGTGTCTGTTTCATTGAAACTTTTGAACTTAAGTGTTGAAACAGAGCAAAGATATGGTTACATTGTGATTTATTTACACGCACAAACCGGCTATAACAAACTTTTTTAAAAAGCGGTAACTTAATTTAACATGCCACATACAGAATTTATTGTATAGCACATAAGTGTTTAATCATTTCTTGCCAAAAAAACTGAAAATGGAATTTATTTAACGAAAAAATAAATAACAAGAGAATATTGTTTATACAGGCCTATTGTAATATTAATAACAAATCAATAATTGCGTTGGATGAGTAGTCTTGCCTATTATAATAACAAACCAATAACTGCGTTAGGTGAACAATCTTGCTTATTGTAATAAAAAACCAATAATTGCGTTAGGTGAACAATCTTGCTTATTGTAATAATAAACCAACAATTGCGTTGAATGAGCAGTCTTGCTTATTGTAATAACAAACCAATAGGTGAACAATCTTGCTTATTGTAATAATAAACCAACAACTGCGTTGAATGAGCAGCCTTTCTCATATACTAGTGTTTATATTAGGTTTCCGATTTTCTGTTCTCTGAATTTATCCAAAAATTGGTTCGCCTTTCTCTGCGAACGTTTTAGTTGCAGATTTGAGAAAACTGAAGTGTTACAATAAAAGTATATTTCAACTTGTCAATAGCATCGCTGTTTCACAGCTCATCTAAGTTGAATTTCATATCTGTCCTACTAGCTTGAAAAACAAGAAGGCCAATGGGAAGTAACGATTTGAAGATGAAGAATGGAACGCATAATATATTCTCCATTTGTCTGCACCCGATATCAGTTATGGATATATTATTATTTTTTCTCTCTTTCTTTGAATTATAGAAGCAGTGAAATGGACAGGTCACCTTGATGTGGACTTATGCATCCGTAGTTGACTGAACAAAATCACGGCTTCTATAGTTTTTACTTCAATTTGAGAGAATCGAATGTAAGAGTTACATTTATCCTTGATATTTATTAACTTAATTCGACTTACAGCTTTTTTTTCGAACTATGAATTATGCTTTGTTCTCCAAAAGAAATTTCTCAGGACTTGCAAACCACCGACTAAAGCTAAGATACTCTGTCGTTTCTAACACATTATGTTTCGAATATGTTTTACAAAAAAAGATCAAAGTATACAAACACTACGCTGTATTCTCCCACAACAAAGTGTTATATAAAGATAACAGTATATAAACACCACTCTGTATTCTTCCTCAACAAAGCGTTATACAATGATATAACTATATAAACACCACTCTGTATTTTCCCACGACAAAGTGTTATACAATGGTAACAGTATACTAACACTACGCTGTATTCTTCCACAACAAAGTGTTATATAAAGATAACAGTATATAAACACCACTCTGTGTTCTTCCTCAACAAAGCGTTATACAATGATAACAGTATATAAACACCACTCTGTATTTTCCCACGACAAAGTGTTCTACAATGGTAACAGTATATAAACACCGCCCTGTATTCTCCCACAACAAAGTGTTATATAAAGATAACAGTATATAAACACCACCCTGTATTCTCCCACAACAATGTGTTATATAAAGATAACAGTATATAAACACCACC
>NW_013667954.1:84229-88659 GCF_000517525.1 Limulus polyphemus | reverse complement strand
ATAACAGTATACAAACACCACTATGTATTCTTCCTCAACAAAGTGTTATATAAAGATAACAGTATACAAACACCACTATGTATTCTTCCTCAACAAAGTGTTATATAAAGATAACAGTATATAAAACCACTCTGTATTCTTCCTCAACAAAGTGTTATACAATGATAACAGTATATAAACACCACTCTGTATTCTTCCTCAACAAAGTGTTATATAAATGTTATTAACTGAATGAAGTTGTTTATTTTTTGTTATATAAACAACACACACGTCTTTCTTCAACGTGTGAAGAGTGTTTCTTTGCTATCATTCTGTAATAAATAACTGGTAATGGCATTCGTTAGCAGGGAAGATACGAAAACAAACATATAGGTTACATTTACAGTAGCTTTCATATAGTGTTCATAAATTGAAGCAAAGTCTAATTTACTACGTTAATTATCCTATTAGAAGATTACAGTTTTTTAGGTAGTTCTTGCTATATGTTATGATAAAAGTGCTTTCGTATGGAATTTGAACTAAACAATTTGTAAACAAAACGGTGTTCCAAAATCATAAGGAAATACTGCCTTCAAACAATCAAAGAATAATAATCTTAGCCTAATGTCAAGCCGTTGCTTTGTTTATAGTTTTAAGTATACCAATTTTTTTATCTATTTATCAAAGTTATGTTGATCCATACATTCAGTAACTTCGATACTTACAAATAATATAAAATAACTTACCTTTTCATGTTTATTCGCAAGCGAGTGATACTCGCCGCCGACACGTGCAAGAAAGTTTGCAGTGATAAACAGTCCAACAACAACGAGTATAGTGTTTCCAGGTAACCGTTGCCATGGACTTCCACGTGGTACCAGTATAGGCAGAGTATTCGTGCCCATAGCGAGGCCTGGCACCACACCTTGTTCAAGAAATATTCAGCAGTAAAGTTTCAATATACATGTTGAACAGTTTATTATTATTTAAGGTTTGAAGGGTGTTTTCAAAAATCACTTCCTACGTTAACACATTGCACGTTGGACAATATTATTTACAATTCTCGTACTTTGATGCTTAACAATCTTATTGAATCTATCATTAATATATTCACGCAAAGATAACCCTAATAGACCGTATTTTCCCAACCACAAGTTTCAAGTCGTCGTACTGTCTATTGTAACGCAAACGCTTCTTCACGGGAACCGAGATATTGATGCCATGCAACAGCGCCATCTTATGGAGAGTGACGATCTGTAATGTGAAAACTATTGAATTTTTCTGACCCATTTCTGTTTCGCTGTAACTTTACCTAACTAACTCTATTCCAAGAAATCTAACGCAATAAAAGAACACGCTTGTTTAATCCATGTATTATTACAATATTCGCATTGGTATCAGTAAAATATGAACTTCCCTGCCCCATCAAATTGCTACTAAACATTTGAACTTCATACGGAACTTTCAAGGTTCAGTTGATAATAATGGGCCTGTTAACTGATGGGAATTATTAGCCTCTCTTAGCTACCTTTCGGAATATATTGGGTCATTTGTAGTTCTGTTCTATTTTATTAATTCCTTTCCTGAGCTGGTCGTGGCCTAGCGGTTAGTTTGCCGAACTGTGAATCCGAGGGTTCATGGCTCGTATCTCTTTTCCACAATATTGCGCTTCTCACTTTGGCGAAGTAGCTGTAGTATAAGGGTGACAATCAAATACCGCTATTCGGTTAGTGTAGTCCAAGATTTCGTGTTGGGTGCTGTTGACTAGCTACTTTCCTTCTTTCTATCAATTCAAAATGAAGGAAGGCTAGTATTTTAAGTCCGTAGAGTTGCCGCTGTCCCACCGGGTGATTAGTTAAAATTCAGAATAGTTCTCTTAGACAGAGCTGCCCCCCCCCCCCCAGTGGCACAGCAGTATGTCTGCGGACTTACAACGTTAGAATCCGGGTTTCGATACCCGTGGTGGGCAGAGCACAGATAGCCCATTGTGTAGCTTTGATAAGTATAGCACATTGCTTTTCGAAATAGAACTGTAATGTGACAAAGATTCTTAGATAATTTCTTAAGAGTAATTATGTATGTGTCTTAGCAATCCTGTCTACTTATTTCTCTTTAACTCTCTCCTTTCATTCAGTTGTTTCTTTTCTTATTTGGTGCGTTGGGTGTGACCTATTACAATAAAAAGGTCCAACATCCGGTCCTGTGATATGTTGCTGAATGCACATTCATTTGTGTGAGGTTTATGAAAATGACGACCAGTCTTGCTTTTCGGTTATAAGCTGCGGATATGGCAGACTGGCTGCTCTTTCTCTGATCATCAATTCGAAATTCGGGATTGTTATGACTGAATCCTGTGTTCTCTGACATGGCCGTTTCGCACGTGATGCCGTTAAAACAAAAGGTATGCTGGATTTGTATAGCTCATCCTACAAACATTTAAACATTTCTGAATATGTTTCATCGGTGTTTTTGATGGAAAGTCATCCACACTTTTGGAAACAATGATTAAGTTCGACATATCAGAACTTAAGTTCAGATTTTACTCAGAAATCATATTCTGTCTACTTATCAGCGGCCCTCCAACAATATTCCTATGTGACCAGGCTTCTTTAGATAACATATGCCAATGTTTACCTCTTTCTCTCCTCCTCTTCCAAGGGCCCGGCATGGCCAGGTGGCCTAGGGCTCTCGACTAGCAATCTGAGGGTCGTAGATTCAAATCCCCGTCCCATCAAACATGCTCGCTCTTTCAGCCGTGGGGTCGTTATAATGTGACGGTCAATCCCACTATTCGTTGATAAAAGAGTAGCCCAAGAGTTGGCGGTGGGTGATGATGACTAGCTGCCTTCCCTCTAGTCTTACACTGTTAAATTATGGACGGCTAGCGCAGATAGCCCTCGCGTAGCTTTGCGAGAAATTCCAAAAAACCCCTCCTCTTTCGCTGTTTTTCTAGGATCAACGACTTCCAGATCACATTTAAATAGATCAATGAGATAAAGACTCTGTTAGAGTTGCACCGAGGAGATTTAATAACACGTATTTGGTCGAACAACATTACTGTATTTACAGTTTGTTTATCCATCACATACATGAAAACAGTTATTGACTTCGAAATATTGCTGAGGTTTCTGAACCTTTCGCTTGTGAGTCTTTAAATCAAAATAATTATTTATTATCTTGTTAACAATACCAGGAGATAAGACTGGTTTAACCACAATGATTATTATGGATTTGAGGGTTCTCTACTGTTTTCGAAATTTTTGCAAGAAAATGAAGTTCGTTCTAAATGGCTTCAGATATGGTTTCGGAGCTCTTCTAAACGCTCTACTTTACCATTTTCCACTTTCATTGAGTAACTGAATATTCTCCTTATTTAAGAGCCCCGCTGTATAAACATTTCATCTCAGAACGAGCAGTCACGTACCCTTTCAATCACTGATAATGATTTGGAGGCATTTTATAAGCCAGGTCAGAGAGGTTTCATTTTATGTATGGGACAGATGCCTGTTGGTAGTTTCAGAACCATCTCGACATTCTCAGGAAACGGTGCATAGGTTTTTATAATCAGTAAGTGACCAACTGTGTTATTTTGAACTAAGAAATATTTTAAAATGAAACTGAGTCATAAACGTAACTTCAACTTGATTCAATGCTAATTACTGATCTGCTTCTGAAAGAATATACAACCGAGCTCTAAAATGATGGAACTCCTTCCTGAAATTGACAGTTAAGATAATTAAAGATCGAAATCTGAGTTATAGGGTCCATAAATCAAGGATACCGTGATGAGGACTTTGGTGGTATACAAAAAAAGGATTTGTGGGTGAAATAACCACCAAAAACGCCTTTATTATTAGATAGATCGATATGTTAGACAGTTTAATAGGTACTCGAATTCCAGTTATAGAAATCACAAACATAATTTTAAAAGAAAACTAACAGAAATTATTTATTTTTTAAGTAGCTGTTTACGTGCTTTGGCATATTTTTTTTTCTCAAGCATGTTTTTGTTCATAATACTTTATTAGAAAACACGTACTAAAAAACAGCGTTTATCTTTGTTTCATTTTTTACATAGTTCCAGTATAAGATCTTGGACTGTTTGTTTTGTTTTGTTTTTGAATTTCGTGCATAGCTACACGAGGGCTATCTGTGCTAGCCGTCCCTAATTTAGCAGCGTTAGACTAGAGGGAAGGCAGCTAGTCATCACCACCCACCGCCAACTCTTGGGCTACTGTTTTACCAACGAATAGTGGGATTGCCCGTCACATTATAACGCCCCCACGGTTGAAAGGGCGAGCATGTTTGGTGTGATGGGGATTGGAACCCGCGACCCTCAGATTGCGAGTCGAGCGCCCTAACCACCTGGCCATGCCGGGCCATATGACCTTGGATTGAAGCACAAGATCTTGTCCGTTTCAGCTACAAAGTTTTGTAACATTGTCACATGT
>NW_013667954.1:74770-84219 GCF_000517525.1 Limulus polyphemus | reverse complement strand
TGTGCTTAATGACAAACAAACTAAATTTATGCAATCCTGTTCTTTCAAAACACAGGCTCTCGTCTAAAAAATTATGGAGTCCCATCGAAGCACACTTGTCAGCGTGTCGTCCAGATCGCATGGTACCGTCCCTAATTTTGAAACACCGATTACACAAAGCAGAGAGGCAACTATTGGTAACAATCTAATGATGTTTTTTTTAGTTACTTATCAGTTTATTTTTTACGTTATTCGATTGTTTATTATTGATATTATGTATCGTTGTTTTACACCAAGTGCCCAATGTAAATATGAGGGAATTGCGTTTTTATGTAAAGAAGTGGAAATCAAGCAACAGGAGGAAAAAAAATAAGCCAAGCCTAGCATCAACAATCTGGTATGTAATTGTGCTAGTTAAGTAGTTTATTCTAAGTTAACAATTGCATTCTCAAAATAACTGGAAATTAATTAGAGTATGTATAATGTATTGAAATTAATATTAGAATGCTTAACTACACTTTGCCATTGAGAATTAAAGGTTTGAGTAAAATATCAAATGTTAGAATATTTCAAAATGTAGTGGACAAGAAACAACTGAATTTTTTGGATAATATTTTGTGCAACGGCCATTTTATGATTCAAAGCAGTGAAACTGTCCTACTCATAGAAGAGGTTTTGTAGGATACTTTCCATAGGATGTTCCTAAAATGTTTCTTATTCATAACACATTCAACATAGAAGAAGGATTTTCACAAAAAAATATAAAGAAATGTGTATAAACACTGAAGTAACTTAACTTGAAAAATGTGTTTCAGCTGATGATTTATAACAAGGCAGTTTCAGTTATAAGCAACTTTCACCCTTTTTGTAACAAGGTGATTTCAACCACAAGCATCTATTTCCCTATTTGTAACAAGGCAATTTCAATTATAAGCAACTTTCACCCTATTTGTAACAAGGTAATTTCAATTATAAGCAACTTTCACCCTATTTGTAACAAGGTAATTTCAATTACAAGCAACGTTAACCCTTTTTGTAACAAGGCAATTTCAATTATAATCAACTCTCTCCCTATTTGTAACAAGGTAATTTCAGTTATAAGCAAAGTTAACCCTTTTAACTTTAACCCTTTTTGTAACAAGGTAATTTCAATTATAAGCAACTTCCTCCCTCTTTGTAACAAGGTAATTTCGACTACAAGCAACTTTCTTCCCATTTTTTAACAAAGTCATTTCAGTTATATGCAACTTTCACCCTAAGCGAACAGTATTACTTTACTTTGTCAGTAGGAAATCTGACTCAGCTCAAATGTCTACACAAGACCCCGTACTTGAACTGGTTTGGTGATACACACCCTTCTCTTCACGTATTTCTTTCATGATGGAAACATACTATAATATGTTGAACATACTTAATTTTGCCAACAGACAACATCACAGAAGCATCTGTTTGCGTCTCCTTGTAAATATTCTTCGGAACTCTTACATAAAAGAATGTGTTTGGAAAATGACAATTATTTTTTTTTGTCAGTAAGACAGTTGATCATTTGGCGACTTTAAACTATTGCTGTCTGTGTGAAAAACATCAGTTTACTAGTACTATCAGTGTGATGTTTGAGCATGCGTCTAAGTTTAATTAGTACTATTTTTTGTAATGGATGAATCCTTTATAAAATACTATAGCTTCAATATTCCACGTTTATTCAGTTTATATTTGACTTTTAAGATACATTGACACTGGTCTCGTAGTACGTCTATCCATATATATTTCCTTATGGCATGTTATTTATAGGAAAAAAATATTATCTTTCCAAAACACGAGTTCATTAACTATCAACAAATTAGTGTAGTTTTACCTTAAACATAATTCTGCTGAACTCAATTCATAAAAGGTCATTTTATTTAAGGTATAGAAATAGCCTGAGTGTATTTCGATATTAATTAATTAAACCATCTCTAGATTCTAAACGTTTTGCTGCATAAGCTTTCACACTTTGTTTAGGTTTTATTTAAGGTATACACGATTTTAAGTGATTGACACGCGTTACAACAAAAGTAGCTTTTAGTTAAGAATATCCGATAAATCAACGCTATAACTGAATGAAAGTGATTGTTTTCAACATAAAAAAAATTCTGTTTTTGTTCCGATGTTTGTGATGCTTTGATAAATTTTTTTCTCTAAAGCCGAATATTTTATCTCATAAAAAATTTCGCTATTTCGACTTTCTGGAAGATAAACCTTTTATTAACTTCGTATTAAGTTTTCAGGATACCTCTAAGTTTCTGAAGAGTATACTCTTATATACCTTGTACACCTTTGATCAGGCTTGTGTCCTTTTTCTTTTTTAATTGGAAAACTTTTGTTTCAATCTGTGCTTAATGCACTCTGTTTTTGATTTTCTTTTCCTGTCATTGATTATTTTTATTTTTTGTGTTTATCTCTTGCGTTTGTTTTTCTATTTCTGTCATTTTCTTTTAGAAATCCTCTTCAAATGTAATTTTGACCCCTGGTATATTCGCCTTTTTGTCTTTTCTCTCCATTTTTGGCGTGAGAGTCTCTGGCATTAAGGACTCCTAAAATATTGGTACAACCTGCTTATTACTCCCACTCATGATTAAAGTATCGGGCACGGGAGCCGCTGGTTATTCAGTTGCAGTTGGGAACAACCGCAGCTGGCTTTTTACAATAAAACTCAGAATCAGAAACCGCTGTGCATTATTCAAGAGGAAAAAAGAGAGATATCTAATTTCAGAGTGCCGTTGACTTTTACCCTGCTAGAGGGTGTTATACTTGTACAGGCTTCACGAGCTACGTAGGTGTTTTTTTTTGTTTTTTTTACCCACACTCTACGATACCGTGGTACTTCTGCATTGCCAATGGAGTGAATTAAGTATTACCTGAATTAACCGTGTCTTTGTAAAAAGTGGAAATATGATTTTAGGTGCACTGTATAACGTGTACGACAAATGAATTTGAATTACAAGTGCTCAGTCTTGTTTCATAAACCTCCAAGCAACCAACAACTGTTTGTTTTTCATGATAGAAAGCTCAGAGTAGCTGTTTCTTTATGTTGTTCAGTATGTACTGTGTAGCAAATAGTAGACGAAAATGCCCTAACTTAAATGTTAACAAGACGTTGTAAATCAGTACATATTTTTTTAATATAAAGGGTTAACTTGTAAATCTACAATAAGCTTGATTTTCACAGTTAACATACAGAATTTCATTAGTGCATAAAGTTCTTTTCTGTTCAACTTGTAGATATTATTTTATAGAATGTTTGAATTCAAGGCTCAACTGAGCCCAAAGTGAAACATAAAAACTCAATAGTTCATAGTGATTTTCTGTAAATGTTTAGGCTTAACAAGTCAATTATTAGAACGACTTCTTTACCAAAATGTTTTATAAAAGGTATATGAAAACGATTAATAGCAAAATATCTATTGCATGGTACAGAATATGGTTTGTTTGTTTGTTTGCTTGTAATTAAGCACAAAGCTACACAATGGGCTATCTTTGCTCTGCCCACCACGAGTATCGAAACCCGGTTTCTAGCGTTGTAAGTCCGCGGATATACCACTGTGCCACTGGGGGCCCGAGCATATGGAAATACATAATAGTGTTTCCTCATTCTTCTTGTCCAGAGTGTTTTGATGAGAGTATGTGTTATTAAGAAACCATTAGAAAGGAACTACTTCAACCATGGGTAAAGAAAAATTAGAAGAATATAGTTCCACCTCGAAATCATTTGAGTATTAAATATTTAAAGTTGCTGGAGGTCCTCTTGTGGTTGAAAGCAATCTGTTTGAATTTTAAATGCATACGCATCTAACAAAAGCTATATAGTTATTTACAGTAGAATGTAAATACCCTTTTTGTTCATTCAGTTTAGCTTAGAATAGACCGAGCACTGACGCTTGTGGGGACAGATAAAAGAAAACAACCAAAAAATATAGACGTTGTTCAGTAGACATTGTAAGGAATTTGTTATTATATATTTATTTTAATATCAACATTTGTTTAGATTAAGTTTATATTTAAAAACATGCATAGCTTATAGTGTTAGGTATGTATTGCGAAACTCCGCCTATTCTCCAAAGATGTAGAAAATTTTCGAGAGTAAGAATTAACAATATATGTATGCACGTAAACGCTTAAATTTGTATTGTTACGTAAAACTGAAATTTCTAGAAAGCCTTCACACGCCTATAAATATAACCAACGTGATACGCCAAAAAAGGGAATATCTATTATTAGTTTGCTATAGTTGGTGTGCTATATACTTCAGAAGCTATAACTGTGATTGTTATAACGTTATCAATCGGAAAATTTCAGATAGTTGACAGGAGCATTTACAAAGCTCCAACATTACAAATAATTTAACTTCAGTGGATTCTCATCGGACATTAGTATTTTTACGAAAACATTACATAAATTCATCGTGGAAAACTCGGCGCGTGTGGCTGGTGAATAACGAACGACAAAGCTAGCTAGCTTCCCATTAAGCGAATTGTACCTACGTCAACTCGTAATTAACTCTCTCATCGTGAACCCTAGATAAGATATCGAAGAAGTTCCAGACTAAAAGGAAGACTTTATACTGCTTGTTAGTTTGTGAAACTTTTGTTTATAAATCATTGTTTGTAATAACTGTTATTGTAAATTGTATTGTTGTGTGTATATTAAAACGCATTTGTATTAAAAAAACTGTGTGTATCAACCTTGTTGACAAATATCATAAACTGACTATATATCGGCTTTTACTTAACTACTAAATCCAAAGTACAATTTAACTACTAAACTTAAATTTATCAGCTAGTGCAATTTTAGGCTATTTGAAATTCTAATACGTAACAACATGTATTACAAATATGTAAAGCCTTTTTTTTTCGAATCACATACTGTTTCATCAAGGAAAACTAATCGTGTCTTGGTTCTTGATCTAAAGATGGAATTATGAATCATTAATGTATAAACATAGAGTGTATACGACTTTCCAGTTGACATGCATGCAAAATTGATAAAGTTTTTGGTGGGAGTACGTATTGTTTCAGCATGGACTGCCTGATATGAATTATTTCCACCCTATCTGGCATAGGATATCACAGCTGTTAGTATGATATTCACTCTTTTCACTCGACCTAGCATAGGATATCACCAATCTTTGTCTGATATTAATCTTTTCACTCTTTCTGGCATAGAATATCATCGGTATTAGTTTTTCCACTCTCTCTGGCACAATATATTACCGATCTTAGTCTGATATTAATTCTAGATAATTCTATTCATTATCTCTGGCACAGGATATCACTATTCTTAGTCTGATATTAAATTTTTCTACCCTCTCTGACACAGGATATCACCGGTCTAAGTTTCAAAATATTACACTTTTATTTATACCCAACAAAAGAAACTTAAATAAATAAATATTTCTAACCCCCTATAAAACTACCATACAAAATACAGGGCGTTCCAAATTTATATTGCCTTTTTAAAAATTTAATAATTAAATAATTAAAGAAATCTAACCGTTCGCTGTAACATGTCCAAAGTTACAATGGCGATAAAATCCGTTATCCTGGTCTTTAAGCTATGTAAGAGCTATGTGCATATAGCCGCCCCTAATTATAAACTGATATTGTAGAAGGAAGAAAGCTATCAACAGCCACATCGCCTCAAATCGGAAATACTAACTTGACATCTATTGAAAGAAAAATATCATTAATTTAAAGCGATGCAAAAAATGATACTTTTAAATATTCCGTGTATGTAGAATTGTAACATATAAATATTTCTATACAATCTCAGTTAAATAATTATGTTATCACTAAGTTACCGTTGGGTTAACGTACTTAAAACACTAAAAAAATATATCATACTGGCGAGTGTATCATGTGTTTTCTTTGCGGTACACTATTGTATGTTTCAGGAAACACTTATACAGGGACATCATTCAAAGGTTTTCAATTTGCATTTTTTTTTCTAGATAAATACCGTTTGATTCTTGCTAACATGTCTAATGTTGACAAACGTGTTCTAATAATTTCATTTAAAATTATTAAATGCGAAATTAAATATCGGGCCAAATAATGTACTACTTATTCAAACACTAAAGTGATAACCTACATGTACGTTTTGAAATCTCAGCATTTTAACTGAAGTATTCTTGTCATTTTAGCGCAAAGCGAGGGATTGAACCCTGAATTAGATATATATTAGGATGTTCACTGATGCTGCGAGATCTACATCAAATTAGGAGTTCCAACATCATTAAACACTACATCATCATTACTATCAAGATTATAATAACATATCACTAGTGTTAATAGGTTCACGTATAGGATAACTAGATGATAAAATATAGCTTACAATTTGAACATTTAAAAAGAATATTCATTGATAACAATGTTCTATTGAAACTAAAAACTGTTTGCAAGTGCTAAATATATCATACTGGCGAGTGTATCATGTGTTTGAATTTGTTAGACATCAGCGGCTGCGTACGTTAATATCTCCATCACATCAAAAAGCACTTGGTGAACAGCCTTCATACAGTAGTATGTAATGTAATGTACATAATATAATGTATATATATATATATATGATACTAAATAAATAAATAGCTTACAAACTATTAATTACATTAATTGTTTATATGCAATTAAATCGGCAATTAAATATTGCAATACCGTTATCGGTTCTGGTTGTCAATTTATTGTCATAACGGATAATGTCTGTGGTATGAGCACCCAAATGCGTTGGGGATATCTCCTCTATCAGACAATATCCAAACGCCGATGTCAATCTAGTCAGCCGTCATGGAAAATCATCTTTCAAATAAGGGTACGAAGCTGATAAAAGAGTAGCCCAACAGTTGGCGGTGGGAGGTGATGACTAGCTGCCTTCCCTTTAGTGTTACACTGCTAAATTAGTTACGCTAGCGCAGATAGCCCTCGTGTAGCTTTGCGCGAAATTCAAAACAAACAAAGCTAAGGTTATAAGCAACAACAACAAAAAAGAGCATGATAACAACCCAAGTAAGAATTATGCAAACCAATAAAACATCAATAAAATATCAATAAAAATATATACTTAGATACGTACTGTTGTATGGTAGTATCGTCATGAATTTGTTAGATACGTACTACTGTGGATGGTAGTATCGTCATGAATTTCTTAGATACGTACTGTTGTATGGTAGTATCGTCATGAATTTGTTAGATACGTACTATTGTGTATGGTAGTATCGTCATGAATTTGTTAGATACGTACTATTGTGTATGGTAGTATCGTCAAAATTCATGACGATACTACCATACAACAGTAGTACGTATCTAACAAATTCATGACGATACTACCATACACAACAGTACGAGTCTAACAAATTCATGACATTAGTAACATACACAGTTGTACGTGTGAACCAAATACTGCTAAGTACTTATTTATACAACAGCTCGTGTATATAAAGAAGTAACCAATTCTGTCTGTGGAGTTCATGATAAATAACAAAGCAATGCAGTCCTACAATGTGTGTTAATCTGTATCAACTTTAATACGCTGGTGGCAAACACGATACGACCCATAAATAGTTCGAGGGGATCCAAAATGGGGAATAGACTTCGTGCAAAGATTGAACAGTAACGCAAAACAATTGTAAAATACACGGATAAAACTTCCTAAGAGAAAATAAGTAAAAAATAAAACCTGACTAGTTTCCATTGTCCCGGGAGATATCGTCTGAGGTATACGTACAATCTCAATGGGAACTGAATTTGTTGTAAGGGGCAGGGGGGGGGGCAAATCTGACGTCGCTTTAAATACATTAAAAAATTGAAGGAACCAAAAACTATTGCGTAGAGTAAGGGAATCCGTTGAGATTTATAAAAATAGACATATCATCTTAAATAAATAAGTTGGTTTAAAACTGAATGAATGTTAGAAGGAACATTTACAAAATATTTTATCTATTTATCTCGTGTAGCATTATGGGAAATTCAAAACAAACATTTCAATCCTCATTATTATTTCGCGCAAAGCTACACGAGGGCTATCTGCGCTAGCCGTCCCTAATTTAGCAGTGTAAGACTAGAGGGAAGGCAGCTAGTCATTATCACCCACCGCCAACTCTTGGGCTACTCTTTTATCAACGAATAGTGGGATTGACCGTCACATTATAACGCCCCCACGGCTGAAAGCATGTTTGGCGGGATGTTTGGTGGGATGCGGATTCGAGCCCGCGACTCTCAGATTGTGAGTCGAGCGCCTTATCCACCTGGCCATGCCGGGCCTCATTATTAGTTCGGAGTATATTTATGAATAAGTTTCACAAATATATTTAGACAATGTAGTATTTTATCAAATATCTTGAGGCTAAAACTTGGAGTTAAATAACAGTTTCAGTAGTTAAGTTTATTTTGGAAGTTCAAGAAGGTAATTGCAATTTATTGCAAAAACCATAATTTTGTTATTCATTTCTCCGACTGACCAATCATTTGTTTCATGGCATAGATTTTCTAGAAAATCTTCCCATTTTAAAACTTCTAAACCTTCTTCTTTTTTCTTTCAAACTCATGCCGCAACTTTCGAAACTTCCCAAGTTACTGACAGTTCCTAAGGAACAGTTTTCCAAGTCGAACATCTTCATGCAAAATTTGTTCTGATTGGTGATTAGTGCAGAAAAATGATATGGTCAAGTAGATTAGATCTAGCTTTACTCGCGGTATTTGCAGGTTGAAGTATTTAAGTCTTTTTATTTTTTTGGCATAATTGGACGAAATTGGTATAATTTTGTATTACCGACAGGTGGTTGGGTAAGAATGTATAACGTATCTAAGAAAAATCTGTAAAACCTTCCCGGATGTACATATATATATATATATATATTATGTGCATGTATGTAAGTGCACGTACGAATGGGTAACAAAATTACTTCGGTATTGATCGAAGACTAAGTGATACTTCATTTGAGTTAATCATTGGAAAACCTAGAAGACAAAGATCTGCCAAACCTTTTTCGATAGTCTTCTCCCAGTTGGATTAATACTTACCTGGATTGTTCTACTCAATCAACTTTATAAACTTTCGAGACAGACACAATGTCACTATCCATATATTATTCACAAACACACGGTAAAACTATTGATTTATCGATAGCTTGATAAGCTAAGAAGAACATACACGTACAAAAAAATCAAAACTTTTATATATGTACTAAAACAGATTTTAGAATATCTTTATAAATTAAGACACGAAAGAATTTAAAAGGATTATTAGCTAACCTAACCTAACCTAAACCTAACCTAACCTACACCTAAAACTAAACCTAAACCTAACCTAAACCTAAACCTAACCTAAACCTAAACCTAACCTAACCTAACCTAACCTAAACCTAAACCTAAACCTAACCTAAACCTAAACCTAACCTAACCTAAACCTAAACCTAAACCTAACCTAAACCTAAACCTAAC
>NW_013667954.1:39877-73893 GCF_000517525.1 Limulus polyphemus | reverse complement strand
ATTCCACTCGGGAGTCTCTGGTCTGATTCGAAATATGTAATTTGATGGGAACATTTAGTAAAAAAAGAATTTTACATCTTTACAGCTCATAACATTTAACATTTTAAAGGCCAATTTCACCTTGAACAGCAATGGCAACCTGGCAGTCGTATGCTTAAAATCATAGTCTCAATAAAGTTGTGAGAAATCCTCAATCAGATCTCTGAAAAAAAAAGACTGTTTTCAGGAGATGTTTAGTGCCAGAAGCCACTTCAAGAGGCATAACGCACCTTCGAAGAGCATCTTTGAATTTCAAACAGTGGGAAGACTATCCTCTTGTCTACAGTGGGTCGGTCGTGGGAGCTATCATCCATTATACTAAATATTCTGGGCCAATTACACTCCAGCACATGGCAGCACAAAGGATCGTAGGATGTGATACTTATAATTGAAAATATTAGTAGTACTATTCTACAGAATCTCGAGGTTGGGACGTCCAACAATTGTTATTTACTTCTCACATCATATTTCCATCAGTGCTATACGCATCATGCTTCTTTATGAATAGGCCTAGCATGGCCAGGTGGTCATAGGGCGCTCGATTCGTAATCTGAGGATCGCGGGTGCGAATCCCTGTCTCACCAAACATGCTCGCCCTTTCAGCCGTGGAGGCGTTATAATGTGACGATGAAACGCACTATTCGTTGGTAAATAAGTTGGCGGTGGGTGGTGATGACTAGCTGCCTTCCCTCTAGTCTTTACTGCTAAATTAGGGACGGCTAGCGCAGATATCCCTCGTGTAGCTTTGCGCGAAATTCAAAACAAACAAACAAACAATAATTAAAATATTACAAATTCTGACTATCCTTTACACAGCAGAAAATTTTGGGCCAAAGTTGGTTGATGATCCGTTTGTTGGCACATCGTTAGCATTTTGTAAAGCTACTTTGGCCTAAGGTTGGGTGAAAATTTGCCCAATATTGCCAGTTACGTTGGCCCAAGTTTGGCAAACAATGATGATCAAAAGGTAATTTGTACGTCAGTCCTCAAATGAGCAACATAAGCATTCATTTTTTGAAACTGTTGGCCAAATACGTTGGTAACATCGGTCCAATAAATTAAAGAATATCTTATTAAAATATCAGATTACTAATTAATATTAAATAATAAATTATACGTAAAGGGCGTAGTTCTATGGATTTAAAGTTTTATGGAAAAATGTTTGTTTTTTTCTCTTCTTATCATCATTATTAAATTCCTTTCATCCTATCAAATGACATACGAGCATAAAACAAAAATACCAGAACTTAGAAAAATTACTCTGAGTTTAAAGCGTAGGGAGAATAAGGTAATTAATTTACCTTTCCTAGCTGTTCTAGACTATCATCTAAAATACAATTAATTAACACTTTTCAGTCACAGTTTGGTGTAGAGGTCACTGTTCGGCGCCACTCCAACGTATTTGTCAACCGATGTGCATGTGCCAGCTCTCAACTTAATGAATTGTACAGATTAATATTGTATATGTACGTTTTGTTAGGCTATATTAACAGATAGATTGGGGGTTACAGATCGTCTATCGTAGCAATATCTACTTGTTATACGGGTGATAGTTCTGTGCAGTGCATAGGCTTGTCTTTATTTGTGTTTGCGTTGTTCTCAGTCCATTTAGTGCTTCTTGTGCTTGTCACATTAAAATAAAACTAAGTTCTGTTGAAATTATAATACACACCCACATTTATTTGCAAGACAAATGATAGGTTAATTATATTATGCAAATCAATAATGATCATTGACTGGTTCTAAGAAGCTAACTTCTAGCACAATAAAAATGTTCGTCATGCGCTAATTAAGCCCTACTTTAAAGTGTAAAATAAAACTGAATAAGCTGAGAAAAACTTTTATTATAAATTCAGTACAACTGTCCGACTAAAGATGCAATTGTTTTCGTAACTACAGATGGCCACACGTCTGGTATAAAAGTTATATTGAATTTTCAATAAAAAAAAGTCTTTATAGACTTTAATATGTATTATTTTACATTTTCATTAATTTGTGTGGTTGGATACTCTCCGGTATTTTAATTTCTAGCTTGTAGGAAAAACTAAATTAAGAAATGGGAAAAATTTAAAAGAACAGCAGTTTCTCAAAAAAAGACAATTATATTTCTAAAGTTGTCTTTAAAATGCTTATCTAAAATAATTAAATTAGACTAATTAGTAATTTAAGTCTACATTTTTCTACAGAAGTTAAACCTAAATCTCATTAGACTTTCAAGATAAGAATTAATTAGCGATTACACCTTCCACCCCAGTTAACCTTGCTCAGAACTAACAGTTAGATAATCGTTACAACACAGTTCTAATGTCTTCATGAGAGCCAAAGACTCTAAGCCTTATTACTCAAATAAAGATTTCAAAGAACGGATATGTAAGACAGAATTAAAGTTACAGTTTCTAGATTACAAAACTGGAGTATTATACTAACGACACAAACTACAATGTACCTTGTATTAATTTTACTACGAGGATTAGAGTTCAGTTAGGTTCCTTCAAACTTGTAACTTAGTATGACGAAGATAGCAAACTGTTTTTCATAAAGACATACCACTAATAATATATTTATGTATTCATATCCCCCCCCCCGATGGCACAGCGGTAAGTTTACGGACTTATAACACTAAAATTCGGGGTTCGATTCCCCAAGGTGAGCATACTTAATAGCCTAGGGTGGCTTTGCTCTAAAACAAACTTAATATATTTATATGAACATGTAAGAAGCTAAACTACACTTGTGAAGTTAATGTGTTGATGATATCCTAATATGTACTTTTTTTTATTCCAAGGTTATCTCTGTTAAGAAACAGGGAGACTAAGTATTGATGCAATAAATAAATAAAAAATGTTGACTTTTTCAAACAACAATAATAGGGTGTGTTTTTTACTGGATAAATTACTAGTTTTTTTTCCTTACGAAACAATTGTTTTAAAACAAACTTTAAAATATTTATCGATTAATTCAAAAATAGTGAGTGGGTAGCCACCGAAACTGCTCGCGACATATCCGTAATAAACACACAAACAAAACCAAAACCTTTGTCTAGAAATGTTTTACGTTATGTAAATAAGAAGTATCTTAGCAGTAGGTTAAGATTTGTTTGTTTCAGAATTTCACGCAAGGGTTAACTGCATACAGCTGTCCATAATTTAGAGCAGATAGTCTATAGCAGTGTTCCTCAATAATCGATACATCACAATAATCTCGCCGAGTCGTGGGATTTTACAAAAACAAACAACAAAAAACTAACAGAAAATTCATATATAAATCGTAATAGTTTTTCGTTGTACTTGCATTTTAGTGGTCCGCGACAGTTTAGGGAGAAGGAAAGGTCAATAAACGCTGGAGTAGAGGAAAGAGGGATAACCATTTGAACTAAATACCGATTATACTCTTTAATGATCGAACACTTCCCCGAGACTTATAGCGCACCCATTGCACCCATTGATAACCAACTAGGAATCCTCAAGTTCACAGTTTGGGGATACAAAGTACTAGGCTACACCCTACATTAGGGAAAATATGCTTTAATTTGACCACTAAACAATTGGCACTACTTTACAACATTGATTTGATAAGTTAATTGCCAAACAGGAATTATAAATACTCACTGTAACGAATTTGTTGTTATATATTTATTTTAATATTAACGTTGTTTAGATTAACTTTATATTTAAAAATATGCATAGCTTGTAGTGTTAGATATGCAAAACTCCTGCCTATTCTCCAAAGTTGTAGAAGATTCTCGAGAGTATGAATCAACAATATATCTATATACTTAAACGTTTAAACCAGTATTGTTACGTAAGACTGAATTTTCTAGAAAACCTTCCCACGGCTATAAATATAACCAACGCGCCGCGCCAAGGAGAGTGTTTATTATTAGTTCGCTATAATCAGTGTACTATAAAACTTCGGAAGCTATAACTGTGATTGTTATAACGCTTGCCAATCGGAAAATTTCAGATATTTGACCAGGAATATTTACAAAATTCGAACATTGCAGCTCATTTAACTTCAGTGGATTCTCATTGGACATGAGTATTTTTATGAAAACATTACCTAACTTCAACGGTGGAAAAATCGGCGTGTGATCAGTGAGAGACAAAGCTAGCTAGCTTCCCGTTAAGTGAAATATATCTCCGTCAACTCGTAATCAACTCGCTCATCGTGAACCCTCGATAAGATATCAAGGAAGTTCCAAACTAGAAAGACGATTTTATATTGTTTGTAAGTTTGTGAAACTTTTTTTTATAAATCTTTGTAATAATTGTTACTGTAAATTGTATTGTTGTGTGTATATTAAAACGCATTTGTGTTAAAAACGAAGATGGTGTGTATCAATCTTGTTGGCAAATATCATAAATTGACTAATATATTGGCAGATATTTAAATACTAAATCCAAAGTACAATTTTACTACTAAATTTAAATTATCAGTTAACTCGGCTTCGGACTATTCGAAATTATAATATGTAACATCACTCCTTAGAAAATAAACGGACTGTATTTTAAATTTTGAATCGTGTTTTTACTGGCATTATTACTATTTAAACTAAATATTTTGTTGTTCAATCTAACTAAGACATAGCACATGAAATGCTATATCATAGATATTTAATTTTCTCACGTTACAACAACGCCGCCAAATGATTAATTTAGTGAAACTAATCGGATCTAGACGGCGGATTACCATTTTCACAAACTACAACAGTAATAAGATATTCAATGTTATCACGGTATTCGGTCTTATTTATATAGATACTGAACTAAAGCTTTTGCATAAGTTGAATTATCCTTTTTTTTTAGAACGCTCTCATTACAACAATACACAGCCATTCTAAATACTTCAAAGATTCGACAGAAACGTAAAGTTGTTGCTTAAAAAACTGATTTAGTTTTCCCATACAGTAGCGCTCTGTTGTAGAAACAAATCAAGTTTAATTAATTATCGACTTATTGAGTTCAGTAATTCTAGTTTTAAAGCTGCTATCCCGCCGGCAGGCTGCTTAACCTCACTGTATCATTATTCAAATATTTTTCAGAGATTCTGTATATAGAAGTTTGAGATGTTCTTAAGACCACATGTTACAATATTAGATAAAAATTATCTATCCACAGTATTGGAAATAGTTATGAAAAGTTTGAAGGAAATTGATATATCATGAACCATGATAGTGGTTCATAATAGAGATCACACAGGAATTTGCTCAAAACTCTAATAGATCATTCGGGCAAAAACCATCTTAAAAAGAAGACTTTTCTTGGAACAACACTCAAAACCTTTCTTTTCAATAGTTAAGTCCACCCAAACATTCATAATAAGCAAAATAAATTATTACACAAGTGTTAGACAAAATCAAATTTGCCTTACCAATTTGTTCATATTATTAATAATATTATTGTTTCACAAGCCTACAGCAAAATCGGCTGGGTAGTTTGCACTAAAACCTAGACAGATATACTATATGAAACGCTGCGAATGTCCATGACCTATTTAAAAGTTGATATTTTTCAATGGAAATTGAATTTATGTGGTTATATATGCATAACAGATGCGATGTTTTCGTGAGCAGCTGCCTTTGTACTCGACGCGTGTTAAACCCATGTTTACACGAAACCTCAGGCACAACGCCACCTGACACGAAGATTTATTTAAAGCGATGTTTTAGACGTATTTATTTTATTTGAAAAGGCTGCTTTTCTACTGGTAAAATGTTATAGGCGCTTAGTGGGGTTGTGTTTTACTCTAGGCATATATTTGCCCATTGCTGTGCATTAACAAAGCTAACATACAAGATAATTAAAAACTGAGAACTTAAAATCTACAAATAGGGATCCCAAAAATGTAAGTAAACAAAACTGGATACTTACTGCTGACAGTTCGCTCAAGGTACAAACTCCTATTATGATTCTACTATAAAATTGTTGCAGGTGATATCTACTGTAGTGTGGGATCGCACAGGAATTTTGCATAAAAAAAACAACTGAGAGAGTACTTTTAAACTAAATTTGATCTCCTTAATTTTGTCGTGTTGCAAAATTTTCAAAGTCTACTTTTTGCCATTAGAAATCCGGTGCGCTTTAGCTGGAAACTACAACAAATGCATTTTCTATCACATTAAATGGAAACTGCCACGTGAAAGGTTCCTGGTTTTCCTGTTGAATATCGTTACTCGAGTAGCTATTGTTCATCGTTACTCGAGTTTGCTGTCTTTACGTGGATTTCCATGACTATATTTCAGTATGTTATTAACAGTGGACGATTACCATAGTAGATTTCCCTATTCAGACGACAGTGGTGATTCTTTCTACTGTTTCTTATACTTAGCTGAAATCAGTATTTTTTACCACTACTATTGCTGTTTTTAAATAGTTGGTGTTAAGGTACCAGTTGTAAATGTTGTCGATAACTGATGACTTACGCTAAGTGGGTTGCTGATGTCTAATTTGCATGTACTATTTATGTTGCTTTATTCTAGCAAACACTTGTTCGCAACAGGCTGTTGAAGAACGTACATATGTGTCTTGTAGACCTAACACGGTAAGCATCTTGCTGAGTATGCTTACAGTTCATTAATCTGCGTTGTATTAACTTAAAAGAAACATTATTCTGTTCTAAGGAGGCTGCTTTGTTGCTGCTCGTCTTTTATTACATTACACTGTGACATTGATAGAAGCTGGTAATTAAATCTGTAGAAATCAAAGTTCTGGTTGATCAAGGGTACTCTATGTGGTAAACTCTGTAATTCAGTTGCAGTTGTATGCAAGTATGTGATAATTTCTAGCAGAAGTACCTAAAAATTGAACAATAATAATTACGATTAATAATAAACAGCCTGAATTAAGAGTAACAGACAAACTACAAAAAGCTTCTACGACCACTTCGCCCTAGGTCATCAGGTGGGTATTTTCGCTGCTAATTCTAATTAGTGTAAGGTAAAATGGCACTGTTAATAACAGAAGCGGACGAAGTTGAAAATCGAAAACTCAGCAGAAGTGATATGAAGTATCTCAATGTATGTTCTTTACAAGATTAATGACAACGATTGAATACAGATCTTACTAGAGACCTGCTGTAAATACAGGTGTGAATGTTACTTGAGAACACCAAGTAATTCTCTCAGGAACACAACTCATCAGGCGGTGATTCATCTTTCACCAAGACAACGATCCCAACCATTAGATAAATATGGCGAAAGGATATTTTGACGATAAAGAGTCTGATGGAACACTCAAAATCATGGCTCTGTTTGTAAAAGGTCCCTATAGCAAACATTTATCGCTTTTAGGAAGGGTGCTTAACATCCCTTTCCAATGTAAAATATCTATACACTTGTTCTTAACGGGATGAAAAGCAGAGTAATATGGATCACCTTGGGGTACCAGAACCATCCAAAAGAAAGTGACCTACAACAAGTCATACTACAGCTGTGACAAGCAAAGTGCGAGGTCTTGTAACGGGTGAGAACCTATAACATAATCAAGAACGTTCTCTTTCTAGAAAAACAACAAAAGTCATGTCTGCACAAGTTACTTTAACAGTATATCCTTTCGACTATTGCACACCTCAAATACCTGGGGAATGAAATGTTTATTCATGTTGTTCCATAACAAGACATACTGGTAAATCGCTGGATGCAGCACCTATGGATTTTTATGTGATCGGACTGTTGAAATGGGCACTGGGAGTAGGGATGTACTCAGGATATTACAGCCTTACGACGGAGCCTTTTGCAATGGAATTACGCTGCAGGGCTATTGTCACAATACACCGTCGTCAGATACAGCATGACTGAATGTTGCGTTATATGTGAGTTATAAGGACGTGTTGAGGCTCCAAAATCGTTAGTATAACGTACACAAACCTTCTGTATGATTTTATGGTAGGTAGAAACAGTTCATTGCTAAAATTGATGTAGTTAATTAAGTTGTTATGTGAATTAGGCAATACTATACTTCACATTATTTCAAAACAAATTAAAGAAATTCTCACAAAATTAATACAAAAATATTTGTGATACATGACAGTATTTTTCGATATTCTAGAACAGAAAATGTCAAACAGGCACACACATGGCTGGCGAAAATAACTTCGAGTATAGAAGTATAGATAGAAGGAGAATCGTACAATCTAGATCTTTGCCACTTGGTGAAAATGAATACAAATGCATGGAAACACATTTAACAAAATATCAACAATAGGTGGCGCTGCAAGGTGATCTTTGAACCGAATTTCCATATTACGTGATATCATTAAAAGTGCGAGTTTTATGTCAGAACTCATTTATTTACATGAATTACTAGGAATATTAGAACCACAAAATGTTAATACTTGTACAAAAATCGTATTCAAAATTACCTGATACACATTACTGAAAATTCGATGACGAGGAACTCACTTTGAGACTAATAATGCTTGGAGACGGCTTGAATGGGCAATAAAGAAACTCTTTAATATAATCTTAACATAACAGCAAATGTACAACGTTTTGACAAGGTTTTGTCATCATCAGGTACAAGTAGTTTACATTGACACAGATATATATATATATACAATATAGAACAAGGAGGTCACATGATTGGATATTGTTGTACGACTTAGACGAGATATCTTGGCACCCCTGGGGGTTGGTTTAGAGTAGGGTTGTTTTATTCAATGAAGATGGATTCCTTGATTTTTCGTTTGTTTATGATTGTTTTTTTGTTTAAAATTTCTGTGTTTTTAATAGATATACCATGTTTTTTGGGTTGCAATGGTGGAAAACATGGGACGGTTTTTTATTGTGTTCTGTCAATCTGGTTTCCAATTTTCTTCCTCTCTCTCCGATGTAGAATTCTGGGCAGTTATTGCATGCTATTTTGTAAATGATGTTGGTATTGTGTGATTTTAAATGATTTTTGTTTAATAACGATTTTAATTTAGGGCCAGGTATTTTGCGAAAATTTGACGTTGACAGGAATATTGTGTTTAATGGCTAGTTTTGTCCAAGTGTTGATTATTCTTGAGCTGGTTTCAAGGACAAAAGTTAAACTGTAGTGTAATGTTCTGTTGTTGGGTTTGTTAGTATCAATTTTGTTCGTGAGTTGAGTTTTGTTGTGGTGAATGTTGGAGAGTTTTTCAACAATAGCTGGTGGAAATTTGTTGGTGTGAATGAAGGAATGCTTTATGTGGTTGATTTCTTCGTCTATGTAGTCCGTTGAACAGAGTCTTGTGGCTGTGTTTATGAGGTTTTTCAGTGTATTGATTTTTTCTGTGGCGTCATGAGCGGAATTCCAGGGGATGTAAAGGCCGGTGTGTGTGTTTTTACGGTGAATTTTGGTTTTAATTTTTGTGTCCGATCTAATAATGTTGAGGTTAAGAAAAGATAACTGTTTATTTTTTTCGTGTTCTATGGTAAATTTGATGTTGGGATGAATGGAGTTTATGTGTTCAAAGAAAGTTAGTGCGTGTTCTGTTGAAGTGAAACCAGCAAAAGTGTCATCGACATATCTTTACCAGTATAGTGAGGGACGAAGCATAGAATGTACGTCTTGTGTTTCGATCTGGATCATGAACATATTGGCAAGAACGGGCGAAACAGGATTGCCCATACTTAAACCATCAATTTGAAGGAAATGTTCGTTGTTGAAAATGAAGTTGGTTTTAGTTGTTGTAAATTCTAAGACAAAATCAAAAACTGTGCTGGGGATGTAAATTAACTTTTTGGGGTCATTAATGTAGAGGCATTAAGTAAAAGTTTGAGCATTTATCCCACGAGCCACCCTCCTATCTCTAAATATTGCAACCAGCGATACCGAGCTTGTTTCGGCGTCATATGATTTATTTTCTACTACTGCCTATACGCCTAATTTAAATTCTCGCATATTTTTAAAAAAAATGTACGTCAGTCACATTAAGACTAAACAAATTATGATGAGAGTTACAACACTGATTGGTAAAGGTAGGTCTGCATAATTCAGGTACATCTGCTGTTAGATATATTTATCACGTAAACATTACATAATAGAGGCGCATCTGTCGAGTTGCGTTTGCTAAATAGTTATATGCCTGCCACGATAAGAGCAAAAATATGAATGTATAACATATATACACATTATATAGCATAATAAGAATGTGTTCCTGTCATATTTAGTTCGAAGAGCACAGGCAATCTGTCATGTTAAGATTAATTTGAAACGTACGAAGGTAAGTATGGAAAGTACAAGTACAATTAAACAGTAGTCACATACACCTGTCACGTTAAGGTTGAAAAAGTACGAATCTACTTAGCAGGGTAAGTACAGGTACGACTTGTGTCTACTTTAAATAATAACGCAGTGTCTATACTATTCACTCTCAAAACGACAGGTGTGTGTGAGGTATTTAGGTAAACTTTTAATTTAGCTGTATACCTGTAAGGATAAAATTACAAAGTTTTAATGTATATCTGTAAAGATACGATTACAAAGTTTTAGTATGTCCGAAAGCTTAAATTACATGGTATATATATATATATATATATGCGAATATTAATCAAACATCTTAACAGAAAACGATAATAATCAGTGCTACAAACAGTGAAAATAATATTTATAACTAGTTCACGTGCGAAGATAAATAAAATAGTTTCAGATGTAGAAATTGTACTGTTTTAAATAATCGCGGTTCACAGTGCTGTGAATATCTCGTCTATCCAGTTATACGCCAAAACGCAGGTAAAAAACCAGTTCAAAATGACATATAATCAGTTTCAGGTGTTCTAGCCGATGTAAGTTCAACCGCAGATCCAACAGCCGCGAACAGTTATGAGCATGGCGGTTACGCCTTTAAACAAAGGCAAGTAATAATGTTAAGTTAGAGTATCATAAAAAATGTATATAGCCAAAATCAGTAGTTATAATACCCTCCTGTGTTGTACGCTGTTTAGCAAGCAATATAACTCCGACTCCTATTCTCAAGCTATTGGTAATGTTACGTCTCCGTTCGTTAGTTAATTTTCCGTAAAAATTATTTCCGAAGAAACTCTAATGATACAAGTCCTTTCTTAAATAAAACTGGTTTATTCTTTCTGAATACAACTTTGCAATACACTTAATTTCAACAGTCGCGGTATAACCAACGCTATAACTCACAACGAACGTCTCACGTGCCCAACAATATTCTCTGTCCGCATACATTCAATTACTCATTACCCTATTGCCGTCACGTTGTGACCGTCTTACATATAAAAGAATACCGAGATCTAGTAAACTCCCGATATTTCAGGAAGGGACGTGAACGTTCGAGAAGCTTGTGGCGTGATACTAGCGTCACGTGATCTCCGATGTCGTAACAGTAAATTCAAAAGCAACAAAATTACAATGAGACTAAAATTCCAAATAATTCATCCATTACCATTCCTTGTTGTCATCCTTAAGTCATAATTAATATAATTATTAAATTAAAGGATGATGGTTGAATTCTTTTGTAGAAATACAGGGTGGTTTATTTCTACTATAAGAATGTCTTTTGCTTTTCGTATCTTATAATATTAAATAAAACGGTGGAGGTTGGGAAGTTTACATTGTAGAATTTTAAGGTGGTTTAATTCTACGTTAAGGTTATATCTAAATATTAAGGGTAATTACCTTCCAACAACTAGTTGCATAATTCATAATGAATCTAAGTTTCAAATGGATAGCAACTGTCTGTTGTAGAAACCTACAAATGTAGAGGACGACGTTTCGAAAGTCTTCCGCCTTTCGTCTTCAGGTCTGTAGGTTTCTACAACAGACAGTTGCTATCCATTTGAAACTTAGATTCTTTATACTTCATATTTGAATAGTAAGTCAAATAAAATATTCTGAGAAGTCATTATTAGTAGCGCCATCTTTTGTGAAGTTTTTACTCTAAAGTAAATAATGCCAGATTAGTTAGTATTAATTAGATAAGAAAACAAACTCTTATCACGCCTGACAGAAATTACATAATAATTATCGATAGCAAGACACGACTGGTTTTAAAAATGTCATGGGGTGTTTGGTATTACGTTGTCTAACATGTATTATCTACGTATACAAAGTATTTGAGAATGTTATTTGTTTAAAAAAAAAAAACTACTTTGCTTTCTACACCTAATTTACAATTTGTAATATTCAATCCAGTCGTGTTATATATAAAAAAATATAATTTGTAGTTATTCCCCCCCCAAAAAAAATAATACCTTATATAAACCTATTTTTATCAAATGATATTTTTTTATACTTATTATTACATGAACCATTTTGTGTGATATTATAGCAAACCTTTTAACATCTATACTGGTCTATAAAAATTGCATAATTTTATAAAGCTGAATAAAATAATCCTGAAATAAGTTCTGTTTGGTAAAGAATGTAAAAGTTTCATCTACTTTTGAAGTTTAGGTATTCACAAATAATTCCTTTCAATCTGTGGTCAAAAAAGGCACGATCCGCAATTTGGGGCCGTGGGTGCTCTCTAAGAAAGATTGTTAAACTCCACTATTCGGCCAGCTCCAAGTAGATCAAGAATATATGCCTTTGGTATAATCTAACCCTTGAGAATTAGGGACGACTATGTGTACATGGGCCTATGTGAAGCTTTGCGTGAAAATTATTAAACAAACACTTTTAATCTGAAATTGGAGTAACAGACTGAATGTTTTTGAAAGGTAAACAACGTGCTTGGTAATCGTTTCAATTTTAGTACACGATACAACTTTATTATAATAATAATCACATGACTATGTTCTAATTCATCAGCACCGTAAACAATGAAATAGGTAGGGTTAATGACAAAATGCACAGAAAAGATGATTAATGATTTCATGCTTATTTAAAAGTTAAAACGAGATCAACGGAACGTTCCTGATACACAACAGACATTGGGAATTGTATTAAACTCCTGAAATTAAAGAGTCAATTCTAAACTTATGGTTAGGATGCCGGGTTGCAAGTCGAAGGATCCAAGGTACCACTGAACACTATCAACTGCGGAAAGTGATCCAAGGTACCACTGAACACTATCAGCTGCGGGAAGTGATCCAAGGTACCACTGAACACTATCAACTGCGGGAATTGATCCAAGGTACCACTGAACACTCTCAACTGCGGGAATTGATCCAAGGTACCACTGAACACTATCAGCTGCGGGAAGTGATCCAAGGTACCACTGAACACTCTCAACTGCGGGAAGTGATCCAAGGTACCACTGAACACTATCAGCTGCGGGAAGTGATCCAAGGTACCACAGAACACTATCAGCTGCGGGAAGTGATCCAAGGTACCACAGAACACTATCAGCTGCGAGCAGTAACATGTAATCCTGACAAAGCTCTAAAGGTGGTCGATGCTGCTGGTTTACTGCCCTCTGTCAGAAATTCAATGTTAGGGACGTATAAATGTCATTCATGTTGAAAATTCCAGCTGCATTCCGATATGCTCTACCTACTAGTATAGAAAACCTAATTTTATTATGCTGTTATCATCTGCTCTTGAATTTAAATGTGATATTTCCTCTACACGTGAGACTTGCAGACAGAAGTTAGATATAATAGACGATGTACTCTAAAAGTCCTCTTTCCACATCAAGACACATTTGTTACTGCTCTGTTGCGTGAAGGCGTGCACGATATAGGAGGCGCTACTTGTTATATGCGTATATAACATGTATTTATATTCAACATAACATCATTTAACTTCTAAATAGCTTTGAGAATAATTGACATTGCAAAAGACAAAAAACGCTAACTGATCTTTGCAGTACTAAACCTCACCAGGTCTGCGAGGTTAATTACACTTCACTGATAGTGAGAACAATGTACGGAGGAAGTTACACCGTTTCATCCAATTGTAGCTGGGGCTTAAGCTCTCTCTTACCTCTCGATCTGCTAGTTAGGATAATGTGGGGACAATTATTTAGTGCTACACCCTACTGTATCTTCTTCTTTAACCACTCGTCGCTGTATAAGAATAATTGTGGGTTCAATAACCGGAAACTGTCATAATGATCTGCGCACTTAACCATCCTAACTATGTTGAATTGACAGTGGAAATAATCTTAGGCCTGGATGTTTAAATACAGCGTGTATTTCAACATATTCAAATAGCTGTTTTATTGATTTGAAACCACAACTAAACGTACTACCAGTTAGGTGTATTCTTATATTTCCTCCATCCAATTTTTCTGCTCAGCAGCATATTCTTAATTTATTGAAGGCATTCTTTGACTTACTTATGATTTTATTGCTTATTTAGATCACGACCAAGATTGCGCCTTTTAATAAGCTCATTTTTCTAGCAAACTGCGACTGACCTTTTTTGTACATCAACTACGCATATGAGAATATACTGATAGAAGTCGGTAATAATAGAAAACGCTACTTGGAATATCTTTTTTAATCTACACGAAACTAGAAACACTTTCTCGAAAATTTATGTTTTTCTTTTTAAAAAGTTTATATTAGCTTCCTTTTCCAAGAAATTAGTATCAGGGCTTTCACATATAAAATTTTTCTTCTTAGGTTTTGCTTCTTTGCAATACAAACGTATGCTTTCCGCCAACTAGGTGGCGTCTTAATTACTTCTTATTCTTAGACAGTTTTTCTCATACTGATGCGCATGTTGTGTTTTTATAAACTTTTTATCCTCTAATTCCACTGATCTGAACAATATAAAAGTCTCAAGAGGAAAACTTTGAAACAAATTTGTGGACTTTCTGGGTCTGAACATATGGACGAACGAACGCACGCGACATCTCCTAACGGTCACGCGATTTGCAATTCCCGATGTTAAATTTACACTTGTCTAGACATGTTATGTTAATTATGTCTCATCATCATTTTTTTTTCTTCATCCTTAAACATTGTTAGAGCAGGTGGAAAATTACAAAAAACAACAACATTTATTTAAAATATATATAAGTTAGAAATATGCGAATGTTGTAAATGTGAAATTCACTGGGTATACAGCAAAGGAATGTTATAGAGAAATAAACATTTCAACTGTAAAAAAAAGGGGAAACAGATCCCTACAGAAATTCAATTTCCGATAAGGAAGAACATTAATTTTTAAATTTATACCAGTCAACGTGTTTTATAGGTTGGTTTATAAAATGCTAGACCAAATGGAAATCAATAATCCTAATTTAAAAAACAAATTATGGCCAACATTGACAGTATAAGGTTATACGTTTTCAAAAAAACGTTGTGTTAACTTCCATTAGATTGAAATAGAAATGTAATAACTATTGATGCGCCACAAATGAAAGGATTCTGTGGTGTGTTATGAATAAGGCCATTGTTGACAGTCTTTAAAAATATTACTAGTTCAATTCAACTGTTGAATTTGTTTTCTAATTAGATTAATAAAGATTAGATATCGCCAATTTTGGTTTAGTATATATATATATATTGGCAATTGCAATATGATGACGTAAAGAGAATGAATTATAGTCATAATATAAGCTAAGTAGAATAAGATATTAGACGAATTATAAACCAGGAAATCTGGCAACAGAGAGCTTTCAAAAGTCAGTTTTCCTTCTTCAGCTCCCCGATGGCTCAGCGGTATGTGTGAGGGATTATCACGTTAAAAATTGGGCACGCGGTGGGCACAGCACAAATAGCCTATTGTATAGTTTTTAAGCGCATCAAATATGCACATTCTTTCAGCCTTGGGAACGCTATAACGTGTTGCTTAATCTCAATATTCGTGGATAAAAGGTAGACCAAGAGATGGCGGTGGGTGGTGTTGACTAGTTTCCTTCTCTCTAGTTTGTCATTTCAAATTAAGGATCCCTAGCCAGATAGCCCTCAAGTAGCTTTGCGCAAAATTAAACAAACACGAATGACATTCTTACTGTCGGGTTAGAAACTAGTAAACAACATAGTCTCTTCGAACGAGTAAAGTACAAACTCATTGAACTGCATTACATTTTTCTTAAATGTAATATTTGTCAATACTGCTAAGCTGCTTGGTTACAATCCCCTGGTGGCTCAGCGCAAAGTTTGAAGGCTTTTACCACTAAAAGTCAAGTTTTGATACTCGCGTTGACACAGTACAAATAGCTCATTGTGTAACTTTGCACTTAACAACAAACATAAAATGTTTGGTTACATGGCAACCGAATAGCCAGAAAACGTTCTATTTGATACTCCTACTTTGTGCTCGCATAGTCGTTTGTATTTACACATGGCAGTATTTTACTAGCGCACGCGTTTTATTTTTATCGGAAAGTAAAGCTTTTAGTTCGTGGAAAGTGAAGTGTGCCTTAGTAAAATAAAGCTTTTTATCCATTATTTTTGGAAAAACTGTAAACGTATGTTAAAGTCATCTTCTTATAATCAGATTTCAAACGTTAATCAAGAATAAGTATATACTTCAGGCAAGCACATCCTGCTCTATTTGCCTTGACAGTATTCAATTTTTTACATAGCACTCTACGCATACTTATGAATGCAATACAGAAACTTTAAAAGCATTTGTGTTGTAACGAGAAGAAAGGATAATTCTGTAACATACAATAACTGTTGCTACTGCTGAGCTCTTAAACGTAATATATATATATATAGAAATAGGAGATGCAAAAATACGATTTAGTAAGCTGGCAAATTTCACAAGTAGACTGTAATTTATAATTGAAGCAACTTCTCACAGAGGGTAACAAAATCCATAAAACTATCAGAACATTCTAAATACAGTTTAAAAAATTAAACATTTTGCACAAAAGTACCTCCACGAATGCAAGAGCGCAGTTTTAGTAAATACTTTAAAATATTCATTGTCGAATATATTGTAGTTTCTAACATTTTTTAAATCCTCTCATACACCTTAATCAATATTGGTAGTGCTTCCATCTGTTAGTGAGAAAACGAAACATTCATAACATCTTAAAATGCAAACGAAGATTGAAAACTATTTATTTCCTTTTATTACATTGGACATTTGAGGTTTCTGTCTATCTCTTTATCATTTTTTAAATAATTTTCCATAGTTATTTTATATATCTTTAGCATCAGACAAAACCAATGTTTTTCTGGGAATCTGTAAAACGGTCATTCTTTCTTTAACTGAAAAGTGAAATTACAAGATCAGTATTTTTCACCACGATCTTTTGCAAGGCTTAAAGAAATAAGTAAATTGAAATATATAGGATTTTACGAGCATTTACAAGGAACTTCATCGCGTGGCTTACGTTCTTGTATCTCAACGTCTTAAAACATCCAACCATATTGAAACAATTACATCAAATAATATTGATATCTTAGCGAACATAGAATTAACCGTTAATTTGTTTCATACGTTTATTAAACTTTATCATTAGTTACAAAACTATCTATTAAATTATTTTAATTTTTGTATATCTATTTTTATCAAGATACTCCAGTTTAAGTTTATGATTGGAGGTTTTTCATATGAACTCAATTTATGATTGTGAAGTTGTCTCCAAAGTGCATATTTTAAAATACAAGATTCTGATTTTCTTAACCCCTGACTTTCAGTTAGTTATTTATGCAGTTACATGCCATATATTAATGACTCAAAACATTCCCAGTGTGCATCAGAGTTTAAACAAAAACAATTAATTCAATTTCATCTCCCCCTTAACGGACCATGTACATCATACAACATTAATTTATGCAATTAAATGTCGTGATAGGTTTAATACTGGCTCCCTCTGTTTAAAACTCATTTGTTCAAACTATCACATATATTTCTTGAAACGATAATTTTCAATAGATTTGTTTATAATAAATAGGAGTGCGTTAGTAAATAACGTTTTAAGGTAACGAGAATTTGCAGTGATCGTTTACATTCTTATTGAAATTGGTTTGGATGGTTGTGAACATAGGTATATGTTTTTAACACAATGCTAAATAAGACAAAAGTAACAGCAAGTACAATATTATGTTAAACAACTGATATATTCAGGTTAAAGAGAAATAATTTGAGGTTTTCCATCCTGTTATACATAACCTTCACTAATTGTGTGTACAAATGCATTAACAATTATTTCACAGTTGATCTGAGACCTCTAGTGTTTAAGCTGTCTGATTTACCAATCAGAAGGAAGACAGCCAGTTAGTAGCACAAACTGCCCTCACAAATGTTTTGTCCGCCTCTTTTAACCGGAATAATGACAGAATTGACTGTCATTTTATAAGTCGTCCACAGCTGATAGCATTTAGTTACATCACTTCTCAAACTATAGACTCTTCAGTTGAAAGCCCAGTACGTTAACCGCTGAGCCACGCTCGGTTTTCCTCGTTCTTGTGAAAGCATTTCAGTAAGAAACAGCAGTTACGTTTCTCCTACTCATTTTTCCAGTATTGAAAGAGGAGGAACCAAGTACTCGGACATGTTCTTTCTCTACTGCTTTCAAACAGTACGGTTGGAGTGTAAAACTAGCATAAGTATAAAAACAATTATTGTAGGAGAGGGTTACAAATGGTACAATATTACAATCGAATTTGTTTAGTAAAGTTAACTAGAGCTAGTCAGTCTCGTCCTTAACAGCGAGAAAGATATTTATCCCTCCTGTTAAACTGGAATATAAAGAATGAAATTATAGAAAAAAGAAACCTAAAGACGATATTAATACAGTTTACAGGGAGAAGTTAAAAATTAATTTTCAAGTTGTCAAAATATATTTAGTAAAGTATAACAGTAAAAACAGGCTAGCAAACACGAGAAGCGTTGTAATTGGCCTAGAAGTGTACAGTATGTGGAGATTCAGTTAAATGTTAGGAGGTGGGGAGTAAATCCAACGAAGTTGTGGTTTTAATTTTGTATTCGTGCTTAGGATTTATTAATAAATATAGTGGTTGTCTCATTAGGATATCATTCTCTACAATTGGTTTATCAATGATTCAGCGGTAAACCTGAAGGCCTATAACACTAAATACCAGGTTTCGATAACCGTGGCATGCAGAGTATATATATATAACCCATTGTGTAGCTTTGTGCGTAACAACAAACTCTTTGTTCATTTCTGAATTGTTTTATTATTTCTTCTAAGATATTTCTCAACATTAAAACTTAGAATAATTAAACGTCAAACTTGACAGTACAAACATGGCCTCCTATGATGAAATATTTTGTATTACGATATGCATTTAAAGAATTATCAAACGATGTTAACTTATTTTATTCACACGTGGTAAATTGTTGTAGACCACTTCTTCACCATTTCTTTATGATTTTGCTTTACTAACATCGCTTTCCTTTCAACTTTATTAAGTTTGTACGTATTTTTATTAGGAACTGATTCATAGCGAAATACATAATAAACTGCTGTTTATTACAACAATCAACAACACATAAATTTAGAACTAGGTTTTTGCTCATTACTGGCAGCATAGTATTTCTTCCTTCACCTCTCTCTTGGTTTATTGTGTTGCTCTCACATATTACGGCCCTTTATTTTTTTCTTCTGTTAACTTAAACGTCTGTGTTTTATATTCCTTTTCCAAAAACCACTCCAACGGGTCCTTTTCTTTTATGCACTTGCATATATTTTACGTAATTAGTATTACAACGAACGTTTCATAATCATAAATGTATTATCTAATCTCTGCAGTGACTAAACAAGAAAGGCGACCGATCCATCCAATAATTTTCTAACTACTTAGTGCTGTAATCCTCTAACCCCTTAGGAACTGACCAAAAGCCGGCCGCCTTCTCACCTCTCTCAACACCAACCAGTGTTCCTAACACTGAACTTCTTAAAAGAAATATATTAACACTCATAAATCCAGGGTAAATATAATTCAACGCATATATGACAGTGAATTGTCTTCAAAAGTTGCATCATCCAGATATTGAACCAATTTAGTTTAAAAATTTATTCCAACAGTTTCCTCCTAAAATTGGCTAATTACTACTGATCCAACTTAAAAGTCAATTGAAAACTTGGCAAACCAGGGTCAACGTGTTTTTAGACACACCTGGAAATTTGATACCCAGTAAAATCTTGCCCTTAGATACAGCAAGAGAATTGACTAATCTGTATCAACTCGTCTTCATATACCATTGGAGAATTGACTTACCAGTCTAAATTTGTCTTCAAGTGCATTCGGAGGGTTAGTAGGTCAAATTCAACATGTCTGTGTATACATTTCGATAGATGGCTAGCTATAATCTATTTGTTTGCAGATTCTATTGTCAAACGGATATCAACTGACTCATTTAACGAAAAAGTCCATTGTAAATTTTCAAATCGCATCGTACAATGTTTAAAACTCATTGTAAACTTTGCTAATTTTTTTCCCGATCTTCAGAGTTCATTGTAGAAGACAAAGTAAGAGTCGATATAAATAATCAAGGACTTCCACAACGTAGTGCATATTTGCTGTACAGTAATATTCTTCCTAGTTCATTACAGAATTGGTTGATTAATACGTACAAAATGTAGAGACTGATCTGGTTATATGTTAATAAACAATATGTACTTAACTTAATATATGAAATGTTGATATAAAAGATCTTTTAACTTCTTAATAAGCGATACTTAATCCTATTATTTCTTTAACGCTTTACAAGGAAAAAAGCATATCCAGCAAGTAACTAATGCAATATCGGAGTAAGCCTCTTCAAAACAGTTAGATATTATTTAGTTTGTTTGTAATTAAGCACAAAGCTACACAATGGGCTATCTGTGCTCTGCCCACCATGGGTATCGAAACCCGAATTCTAGCGTTGTAAGTCCGCAGACATACCGTTGTGCCACTGGTGGGCAGATATTATTCAGAGTGAGTTACAGCACTCTGACATGTTAATTGTGCACAACTACTTACAATAACTTCCCCTGAATAATAAATAGGAAAACAACTACTAACAAATAACTTTTGAGCCATTAAAAACATTCGAAGAATAATGACTATAAATCAGAAAGCAGGCATAAAATTTATTTTAAAACTCTAAAACGATTTTTTATTAGGACACGAATTTTAGTATTAACTTAATGACAGTAAAATTTATTGTTAATGACGGTACGCATGAAAGGGACACTAATTATATGATAAAGAATGGTTTTCTAGTCTACGGAAGGATGAAACTGTTCAGATAAAAGACATAGATAATGAGTAGGAAACCACTAATAATCTGACCAAGTATTAATATAGAAATAAGAAGTTAATAAATGACTGACCAATCAATAGTGTGGAAATGTAAAACCATTAAATAACCGATTAGACCATAATATGAAAATGGAAAACCATTGATTAACTGATTAGACTACAATATGGAATTGGAAATAATTAATTAATTAAGTGATTAGGCAGTAATGTTGAAATAGAAACCATTAAACAACTGATTAGGCTTTAATGTGAAATTGGAAACCATTTTCATCTGAGTAAGGAATAATTTGGAAACGGATTTTCATTGTTTAACTGTCTCAAGGATCGATAAACAGAAATACAACGATAGTAAACAATTATTGCGACACATAAAAGCTGGATTCACTGAAAGCAAAGCTTTCATCAACAAACATCTAAATTACATGGTTTTATAAGCGCGCCAAATGTAATCTATTTTATATATCACCTACACACCTTGGCGCCCATGGTAGGCAGAGCACAGATAGCCCACTGTGTAGCTTTGTGCTTAAACTACGAACAAACAAAAACCCACCTTGGCTATGTGGGCTCTACAATTTGTTGTTGGAGCTCAAGAATTAAAGAGCATGCGCAAAATACAATACTTAATCTGTCAGCCATTCATTGCCATTGTTCACAAGACTGTGACGTAAGTGTTACATCTAATCACTTTGACATCTTGGGGAGTGCGGTTAACAAGGAAATGCTTCGCAGAAAAGAGAATCTGTGGATATACAAGCCCCCCCCCCCGAATTAAATGTGAATCTAACAACGTCACCTTTGCTTCTAAGCCTATCCAGAAAAATATACGACATGCCTGGCACCATCCGCCAAAAATTATGATCATTACGTTGTTTGTTATCAAGCACAAAGCTACACAAAGGGCTATCTGTGCTCTGCCCACCACGGGTATCAGAACCCTGTTTCTAGCAGTATCCTCTGTGCTACTGGGGGGCATAATCATTATGCAATAAATTACACTTTGATGCATTATGAGGTCAGACAAAAATATTTCACTAGTTTTACTTATCAATACGCAAGTAGAGAGTTATCGTAATACCCATTTCAATGACTTTTCTTCTGGTAATGCATTTCACCCTTTTAAAAGGAACATTAATAAGTCAGAGTGTGAACCTATACATTGCAGTGTAAATATAATCCACTCTTAAATATAGATTTGTATGTAGCATATGAAATTCAAATATATAAAATAATTGCAAATAATATGAGGAAAAGAAAAAGAGACATTGGGTTAGATTTTTATCCATAAGCTATATGTCATTATTTTAGTATAAAACTGCTTTATAAAGGGCTATGTCCGAAAATCAATGAACAATGAACTAGTATTCTTGGGTGCGTGATAAATATTTGTGTGAAACTTCAAGGAATTAAGATGGATCACTAGAGAGAGAGAGAGAGGGAGGGAGGGGTTGTTCTATTTATTTCCTCCTAATTTTGAGGTACTTAATTATGTCTTGCATGTTCTTAGTGCTGCAGTAATCAGGAAAAAATACTTTTAACTAACTTGTGGAAGCATACAAGAGTTCCTTAGCTACATAATTTCGTTTTATGATGGCTAACTTTATGTAATGATATATTAACAGTTTGTTTCGGATATTGGCGCAAAAGTACATCAAGGTAGCTACAGTAGCCGCCCCTAATTCTGAAGTGAGAGAATAAAGCACCATAACCAGCTTTTGGTTATTTGATCGTGACTTTTACTCTTATAACGCGTCTACAGTCCCAAAGAGAGGAGAACGATTTTACTGCAACAGGATGCAAACCGTGGACCATGAAATTTATAGTTCGGCAAGCTAGCCACTAGACCACTCCTAGCCATATATTAAAAGCAATTCTAAAGATTCGTTAATTTAAAATTGTGTTGAAACTTAGTATGAGAGCTTTTTTTTTCTGGAAAAGTTGGAAATATTAGGAGAATTTAATGTGCTCAATTTATAAGTCAAACTCTCAAGATATAGAGGTTTAATCCTAATCCTGGCAACCCTATTAGTATATTAACAGAAGAAGAATCCTTAATGTTTTATCGACTAAACCGTGAGAAGACTCGTTTAAACTTTTTTGGACCAATAGGTTGATGTAGAAGCTATTTTTTCTTTTGTACATGTTGTATCGGTGATCAAGTTTTCAGGAACTTCGATAAAATAATAATAAAAAAAAACATTTCTTTTCAGACTTGAGAAGTAAAATATATATAGTCGAATTGAGATATTCTATGGTAATCATAGTTACACGTAATTGTTTGAAAAGTATCTTATCCTGAGACCTAACTTTCTGTTTGATTACTTACTGACTTAATCAACAACTTTTTTTCCTCTCATGTTGGCTTTTAAGTAAAATGAGCAATTCCAATTTTTTTTGTCATTTAGTTTCAGTGGCTCTAGTCTATCGAATTCGGTTAACTGGAAATTGACGAAAGACTTGTGTTCTCCAGAGAATGATTCTTTATACTGGAGTTTAAAAGACAAATTGGATTTTTTTTTAGCTATAATTCGAAAAATTTCTCTCGGGACAAAAAAAAAGATTATAGTCATAATATTTTCTTTTTTTCTTGTTACACATTCGATTTAAAATTGAGGACTATATACATATATTCTAATTAAGGCGGCATAACTTGTTTTATCTCATTTTGCTCTATTAAGAAGTTCGACAGTGTCGCAAATTTGATTCTGAAATAAGGAAGATTAGCATACTTTACATTTCGGTAAGTCTTTTGAAATAGATAACTCAGTGAAATTTCTCCGCTATTTTTTTGTAATTTTTTTATTCTTTTTTTATTTCTCAAATAGAAGCAGCTTCTACATTCTGTCTTTCATATACAACGTCAACGGGCTTACAAATGGGGTTGTAAGCTTGTAAAATAAAGAGATATAAAAAATAACACATGGATAAAAATCATTTATTTTTTACCCCTGACATGCTTGTAAAATAACGAAAAACTTTACAAGTAGGTATAAAAAATTTTATTTCTTATTCCAGTAGCAAGAAAATACATTTTAAATTAACGTCAACAGTTTGTAGAACTTTTCTTTACATGAAAATACATTTTAAATTAACGTCAACAGTTTGTAAAACTTTTCTCTAAATGAAAATATTTTAAATTAACGTCAACAGTTTGTAGAACTTTTCTCTACATGAAAACATCTTAAATTAACGTCAACAGTTTGTAGAATGTTTCTACATGAAAACATTTTAAATTAACGTCAACAGTTTGTAGAATGTTTCTACATGAAAACATTTTAAATTAACGTCAACAGTTTGTAGAACGTTTCTACATGAAAATATTTTAAATTAACGTCAACAGTTTGTAGAACGTTTATTTACATGAAAATATTTTAAATTAATGTCAAATTAATATAGAACATTTCTATATATGAATACATTTTAAATTAACGTCAACAGTTTGTATAACTTTTCTCTACATGAAAACATTTTAAATTAACGTCAACAGTTTGTATAACTTTTCTCTACATGAAGACATTTTAAATTAACGTCAAACAGTTTGTAGAACGTTTATTTATGAAAATATTTTAAACTAACGTCAACAGTTTGTATAACTTTTCTCTACATGAAAACATTTTAAATTAACGTCAACAGCTTGTATAACTTTTCTCTACATGAAAACATTTTAAATTAACATAAACAGTTTGTAGAACGTTTATTTATGAAAATATTTTAAATTAACGTCAACAGTTTGTATAACTTTTCTCTACATGAAAACATTTTAAATTAACGTCAACAGTTTGTATAACTTTTCTCTACATGAAAATATTTTAAATTAACGTCAACAGCTTGTAGAACGTTTCTCACCATAAAAATATTTTATATTAACCTCAGTGGTTTGTAGAATGTTTCTTTATTTTATATCCGTTTTGTTTTGTGTTTAAAACTCTAATTATTTATTCACTAGAACGAAAGCAATTCATTGTATCATTTTTAAATCAGGATTCAAGCTATAGGTTCAGTTTTACAGTAATACATTTTCGTTTCTTCAGTAACCCCACTTATTGTTTTTCCAGTAGACATATGACATTTTATTGATTTAAAAAAAGTGCTAAGTTTTGGATAAGATAATTATTATCTTTTATTTTATAATCATTTCTGGATGGATACTAATTTTCGAAAGTTAACATAAAAATCCGTAAAGTCTTATAATGTAAACTGTTATAGCTCAGCCCGTCAGTGGCTCAGCGGTAAGTCTGAAGGCTTGTAACGCTAAAAAAATGGGTTTTGATACCCGTTGTGGACACAGCACACATAATCTGTTGTGAGCTTTGTGCTTAATAAACAAACTTATAGTTCATAGATTCAAACTTGCACACTCGCATTATTGCTTTTGTTTTCTCTGTCTCGCACCACCATTTGCTTCTAATTCCGACTGATATTCACTAAATATTCTGCTTGTTATGGTTTAGCTTAAAAAGAAATGTATAGGTACAAATTACGTAAACTACTTATGTATGTATGTATAGTTAGCATGTAAACATAAGTCCTAATTCTGAGAATTTTATAGTATACTTTTAATGAGTATACTACAGCTAAGTTGTTATTATTAACACTCAAAGTTATAAGCAAGAATTGTGTCGATTCTTTGAGGTTATATGCAGTATGAACTTTCTAAATCAACATAATAATATAATTTACTCTTAACCTTCTATCGTTAGTTTACTCTTAACCTTCTATCACACATTCTAACGTTAGTTTACTCTTAACCTTCTATCGCACATTCTAACGTTAGTTTACTCTTAACCTTCTACCGCACATTCTAACGTTAGTTTACTCTTAACCTTCTATCGCACATTCTAACATTAGTTTACTCTTAACCTTCTATCGCACATTCTAACGTTAGTTTACTCTTAACCTTCTATCGCACATTCTAACGTTATTTTACTCTTAACATTCTATCGCACATTCTAACGTTAGTTTACTCTTAACATTCTATCGCACATTCTAACGTTAGTTTACTCTTAACATTCTCTCGCACATTCTAACGTTAGTTTACTCTTAACCTTCTATCGCACATTCTAACGTTAGTTTACTCTTAACCTTCTATCGCACATGCTAACGTTAGTTTACTCTTAACCTTCTATCGCACATGCTAACGTTATACTCTTAACCTTCTCTCGCACATTCTAACGTTAGTTTACTCTTAACCTTCTATCGCACATTCTAACGTTAGTTTACTTTTAACCTTCTACCGCACATTCTAACGTTAGTTTACTCTTAACCTTCTATCGCACATGCTAACGTTAGTTTACTCTTAACTTTCTATCGCACATGCTAACGTTAGTTTACTCTTAACCTTCTATCGCACATTCTAACGTACAGGTAACAAACATATTTTTGTTGCTTAATATACATACAAACGCTTCATTTCTGTAGTAGAATGCTGTTACTTCCAAGTAACTGTCTAAATAAACCATGAAAATATTTTTGTTGGTTTCTCAATTGTTATTTCTAGCTATCGTACACATTTATAACTTACCGAAATCTATTTCATCACAAAAATATTTTTTGTGCAATATAGGCCCATTTAAGTAAGAAATTCAAATAAAATATTTTTCCACCGTATTTTCATAATGCGTGCACATCTGTTACGAAAATAAAAAATATACCCATAAAAAACATTAAACAAAAAAGAACTAACGTATTGGAGAAATGTGAGAGGGAAAAAATATGATAGTCTTGACTGAAAGTCCCCAAGAAGGGTCACTTTTATAGCACATACATTTAGAGTAATGTAATTGATCCGCTAACAAAGGACAAACAGAATTCGTCAATTTCTAAAAGTAAAAACTATCAGAATTGAAAGTAAAGCTCTACAATTGAGAGCAGACGATTAAGCAATTACGTACACAATAAAAAGCTTTAATAACATAACTGTAAAGACATTTAACGAATAATTACTATCTATGTGAATCTATAATAAAATATTAGAGGTTTTTTTTTATACAGAAGAATACTAAATTAGTTAGAAGATTTGGGAAAAAAATAAATATGGTACCTTGAACAAATGGATTTAAAAAGGATTCAGAAAGAGAAAAGTACAAAGTTTTAAATATTCAGAAAACCCAAAATGTGAATCTATAAGTAAAATATTAGAGGTTTTTTTTTATACAGAAGAATACTAAATTAGTTAGAAGATTTGGGAAAAAAATAAATATGGTTCCTTGAACAAATGGATTTAAAAAGGATTCCAGAAAGAGAAAAGTACAAAGTTTTAAATATTCAGAAAACCCAAAAGGTATTAGTAAATAAAATAAGTAAAAATATAAGAAAGGTAAGAGAAATAAAAGAAGACGGGAACTTAATACAAGGAAAGAAAATAAATACAGAAGAAAAAGGCAGGAAAATAATTAGCAATTAGTTAATAGAATGAAAAAGTCTGCAAAATAAGGATTGAAAAATTAAAGGAAGAAAATAAACATTTATTTTCCCCAGTAATGTCCTTGAAAGTGTTAAGTTCAAAACCTTTGTCAGAAGAGGAAATTAATCTGTTAAAGGTAGGATTTACCTTTATTGCAATTAATAAAGGAAAGAATATAAACATCAGGAAATTGAATCTATCAGAATATTTTTTTGGATATAACTGATAATGGTGGCTCATTAAAATAAGAAATATATTAATTTTGTACCTTCAAAATGAAGAAATCTTGAGCCAGATATAATCCATAATTGTTTATAGAATGTGGTATAAAGTTATTCTAGTTAAAGATAACATTAAAAAGGATGTACTAAAAGTTCTAAAGAATATGAAGAACGTTTTCATTGCAAAAGTGAATTATCTTTTTGTTACAACGTATCAAGAGTGTTATGACAAAATGGTTTTGTAGTTTTGCGCTAAATTAATCAAGAATGAATATAGAATATATAGAAATGTGTTAAATATTTTGATAATAATAAAAAAGATTAGTACTTTAAGTGGAAGCTAGACTTATGTAAATATTTCTGTAAGAAAGTGTGAGCTTTTAATAGTAAAATTACAAATACTAAAGTAACTACCTCTGAAGTTGGCGATATTATTGCAAGTAATGGGAACTTAATTCCACGTAATTCTTATAGATAAATTCCAAATGATATTATTGCAAGTAATGGGAACTTAATTCCACGTAATTCTTATAGATAAATTCCAAATGATATTATTGCAAGTAATGGTAACTTAATTCCACGTAATTCTTATAGATAAATTCCAAATGATATTATTGCAAGTAATGGGAACTTAATTTCACGTAAGTCTTATAGATAAATTCCAAATTATATTATTGCAAGTAATGGTAACTTAATTCCACGTAATTCTTATAGATAAATTCCAAATGATATTATTGCAAGTAATGGGAAATTATTTCCAGGTAATTCTTATAGATAAATTTTAAAGGAGTTTAACAACTATTTTGCATCAGTAGGTAAAAACATGGCTTGTAAAGTTTTAAAACAGAATAACACAATGATATCTTCATATCAAGTAAATAAAAATGAATATATTAATAATACAGGTTCTTCTTGCATGCTACTAATTTAGAAATCGAACATATTATACGTAGTCTTACTGCATGGGGAGTTGATTTAATATCTTCAAATGTACTCAAAGTATTTAAAGTTTTATAATAGGTATTTACATTTAAATTAAAAGACGGAATTGCCATTTCGATTTATATAATTGATAGTAAATTGCATATTAATTGCTATCGACCAATTTTGTTGATGCCTGGTTTTTCAAAAATACTTGAAAAATGTACTAGAAAAGACTGATTAATTATTTACAAAGTTGTAGTACTCTATCTTGTAATCAGTTAGGTTTAAGGTAAAAACTTAGTACTGGTATGGAAATAAATAAATACTACCCATGAAGGATGTGATAGTAATCTTAAAATCATGGGTGTATGTTTTGATTTGTCTAAGATCTTTGATATTATTCCTCATAGATTATCATTGCTTAAATTGAAAAATACCGGCAGTTGGAATGTTGGATTTAAACTGATTATTAGTTCGCTTACCAACAACAATTAATAGTGAACTTTCTGATTAAAAACGTATTGATTATATTTTATTCTTTGTTAACAAAATGGTGTCCGTAATTTATCATGAATAATTAGTTTCGTTCAGGGATAGTACTGTCTTGATTTTAAAATATAATACTTAGAAAGCTGTATTTGAAAAAGCACCTCAGGGATTGACCATAGTTAAGCACTGTTTGGATAATAATCTTTTAATTTTGAATATAGACAAAATGAATTATATAACTTTTTCATGTAAAGTAATTCGACAATCGAATAATAAGAAATAAGTATACATTTTGAGTATTGTACTAAAATAGATTGTAACTGTTCTAATTTAAGTGTAGTAGCTAAACATAAATATTTTTGTATTATAACAGGCAATAGTCTAAAATGAGATAAGCATATTGAGTATTTTCGCTCTAGGATTAGAAAATACTTTGTTTTACCCACCATCATACCCCAAGTTGTCAGTGATCAAAGTATAAAGTGTTTCAATATTTGAAGTGTCTTGAGAATGATATGATGATAAACGTGTGACGTTAACATTCGACTACATTCCCGTAAGTTCGGTAAACTGAACGACAAATAATAATTTTTCTAGGCTCACAATCTGTTTTGGATTTTACTAGAATAAAGTTTTATAGCTAGCAAAATTGCTTCTCAAACTTTAGAAAATTAAGATCTAGATCTAAAAATATAGATTTTTTTTTCACAGAAAGACTAAGAAATAAAGATTTCAGGGTTTAAGTCTGATATGTATTAAGCAGCTTTTATAGTAAACTAAACGTTCTATTTATCGTGTGCCTGTAAATCAGTGTTTAAAGAAAATATATTTTACTGTTAATGAAAGAAAATTATTATTGGAAACCTCATCTATCTGATAGAATTTTCTTGTCTTTTGAGTTATTTATTAAACTCCAGTAGAAAATATTGATACGGTAAACATTACATTAGGTATAATTGCGTGTTACAAAGGGTATTTATTAGGAAACAGATCAGTCATCTCGGGTGTCAATGTCTTTAACCTGTCAACAATGGTAATCCACATGACAATAGAATTCGGTATCTTACATTAACAGCTATAAACAAACAATGCGTTTGAAAACGAGTAACAAGCTATGGCTACTTCTGTAAATTGTTTATAAAACTAAGGCTGTGATAGGAATAAAGTAAAATATACGTGGTTAGGAAACTAATGAACTAATTGCGACTGCGTTTTGGTTTCTAAGTTTGAAATATACATATTTTGTGCAAGTCTGATAACACTAGGCATGAAATATTTATTCGATTTTTATGTTGATTTTAAAAGAAATGCTAATAACGAAAGATACATAAAGAGTTAAATTGTGCGTTTTCTCACTAGTCATATGTCGATTCGGCAATGTAGAACACATGATAACTTCAGCAATTAATGAACTAATCCTGTTGAAAGCTAGGTAATAACACAGTCAGAAATAAAGAGAGAATTACAGGAACATAGAATTTAATGATCTTTCCACCTTTGCTTGAATTATTCATAATGCTGAGCATGAATGCTTTACGCAAAGCAATACTACTGTAAGTTTCAATACCTTTTAACTTGAAATCGAAATGTCATCAAAGATAGAGACAATAGTTTTATGCTAATTTCACTTTGTATATTAAATATTATCCTAACTATGATAATTGTAAAATATGGGGTTATCTGTTGTTTTTTAACTTGTTATAACGATAAAAACCTGGTTTCGATATCTGTGGTGGGCACAACACAGATAACCCATTGTGTAGTTTTGCGCTTGACTACAAACAAACAAACAAACAAAAAATAATCCTTTTATCAGTGTTTTGGCTTTCGTGTACTTGAGTATCTTTAATTTAGCACATCTCAAAATAAGAGATAAATTTTCGAATAAACTTCAATGAAAGATAATGCTTTTCACACAAGACCAGTGCACGTAGTGTGGATTTCAATAATAAATGATAATAAGGAACTTTTCACACAAGATCAGTGCACGTAGTGTGGATTTCTATAATAAATGATAATAAGGAACTTTTCACACAAGATCAGTGCACGTAGTGTGGATTTCTATAATAAATGATAATAAGGAAAATGTTACAGCAGTAATTCGAGATTAATGAAACACCGATGTAGTAGTAGTAATAAAAATAAACATTAAGGAAGCTAATCACGATGTCAATTGATATGTAGTTTAAATTTCCCTCTAAGTACTGTTTCTGTATACTTTCTATCCAGGAATATACGAAAATACTGTTCCTGATCCTAACTTAACCTACTTAACTTATATATATATTTAAACAACGTATTGCACCTATAAAGCTTACTTTGGAACATTCATATGCCACTAAAACTTTACTCTATGTTGATACTCTTATATCAACAGTAAAAGGACATTACCACTTCTATGTGTCGTTAACCCAGTACTTGTCCTGTTATATTTCATTTGTACTCCCACCAAGTACTAGTAAAATACATAAATTTTAGTTGAATAAGAAATACAAAAATCTTCTTCCTTATATATATATGTTATATTAATGATAAAATTACCAATATATAACGTTTATGGAACTTCTCTCTCATTGTTTTTCAATGCTCCTCCATTAAGAATAATAAGTAATACGTAGAATCGTCTGCTTTTATTCCGTGATGGAGTTTGCGTACAGTGAAAATGAGCACGTGGACAGAGCAGAAGACTGCGGAGCTAGGGGGAGAGTAAAACGTTAGGAGGGGTGGGATACTGCTGTCTCGTGCCTGGTACGATTCGAGGATTGAGCTGTTTCGTGCGGCGAATCCCAGCCTCGTGAAGATAGGAGAGCAAGTGATGCCAGACTTGGGGTAAGTACCCGTGTTTTATCATTGTACAAGAAACCCTCTTAAATTCACAACGAAGACTAATATATTGTTTTTCATCCTCAAAATACATTGTATAAATTACAAAACAATGCTTCGTGGACTGGGACACTATTAGGTTAGAGAACTCGTGAACGTTTTCTACTTCGCTCTCTTCCGTGCGAGCAAGACAAGGTCGTTCTTATAATGTTAATTCAGAAGCCGACGTTTCTCAAAAGCGAGAATTGTTTGTTGTTTTAAGTATTCCAGAATTTATCCTATCGGTTACTTCTCTTGGACATTGTTGTGATTTGCTCAGGTTACATGACTTTAAAAATTATAATAACTAATTTTTCTTTTATTTCGCTCAAATCTACCTTCATTTTCTTATAACTAACCTAAATTAAAATAGTAATAATAATAAAATATTCTTTCTAGTGATGTTGTAGGTATTATCTACATCGTGTAATTTGTAATTATTTTATCATTTTTATCTTTACAAATATTAGTAAACTATTGAATTTTAATAAGACTGCATTTAGTTTCGTTATGTTGATTTCATTTTCAGGCTGAATTTGTTACGTCACAGATTTCTAAATTTGTATTTGATCTGAATAATTCTGCTTCAATCTCATTCGTGTCTGTTTTATGATTTCCAAGTTACTTGAAAAATTGCTCTATATTTTATAAAACTATTTTATGTACTTCACACTCATTTCTTCATCTAAACGTCTTAAACAATTAGATTCTGCTGAAATACTCTGAATCTCGTAGTTTTAAAACATTGTGCCTTTTGTAGTTTCTCATACTTCCTTTATAAATATCTTATATTTTTATATACTTTGTTTCACATCCATCTCGTCTAAAAATAGCATTTAGTAACATCCTGATCGTGTGCTATATCCAGTTTAGTTTAGTTTAGAGGATGGGACAGCCGAGATGGATCAATAGGTCTTTTGTTGTCCCTAAACATTATGTTATGTTAAACTGTCTTGGGATCGTAGTTCATACTAGGATTAGTGTTATCATAAATCGAAAGTTCGTAGAATGTTCAAGTTATGTAATTGTTGGTGCTAGTACACAACAAGAATGTACACAAACATAAGATAGGGCAGGAAGATACGTACACAGACCTTAAAGTTTTAAAAGGTTGGCTAAAAGCTTATGTTTGAAAAATTTTAGGAACTGTGTGATGCTAAAAACGTTTTTTATATTTGTATTCTTTTTCAGTCGTTTTCCTTACTCTGCGCACGTATTTTTTTACCTATTTTATTTGTAATAAAAGAAAAAATTAAAACACGTTGATTAAATAGCATAACCCTAGTTAACCTAATTATTTTTATATACAACAGTATTGTTACCCGCTCGTGGTGCCTGAACATGTGTGCCATATTTGATCTCACTAATTTGTGAGTGAGAATATGCACATAGTTTCAATAATGGCGCTCCAGAAAAGGGGTCACTAACATACATATTTCCATGCCTCATTCGAGTTCAGCAACACAGCAAACGTGCTACTAGAAGCTTACCATGCCTGGGTGACTTTCCAGGCGTGTTTTAGACCCCCTTGGTACCCAAAATAAATAAGAGTAGAGGGGATATGCCATATAAACAGCGTGGTCACAAGTAAATTGACACCACCTTTTCAGAAAAAATGACATTTTTCAGTCATATTCACATGAATTGATATATTTATAATTTAATTAATATCTAGTAGATCTTCCTTTCGCTTCGTGGAGTTCGTTGATCCTTTGGGGCATCGTGAGAATCATCTCGTCAATTTTAGATTGTGGTATTTTCATTTTGAAGCAAGAGTGGGCTTGGAGTAGATCGCTCTTCGAAGTTGTTTTTTTGTTGTTGTTTCTTGACTTGTCGGTCGAATATGGCCCAAAGGTTTTCGATGGGGTTCATGTCAGGAGATTGGCTCGGCCAGGGCAACTTCTGAATACCATTTTCTTCCTGTCACTTTTGGGTGTTTCTAGCAGTGTGACACGGTGTCCCATCTTCCTGGTACAACGTTGTGTTCTTGTCCACGAAACCCGAGGAATAAAGTGGCAAGAGT
>NW_013667954.1:38588-39347 GCF_000517525.1 Limulus polyphemus | reverse complement strand
TCCTTCCTCTAACAAAAGCTGACAATTCGAGAGAACCTTGAGTTCTAGGCATGTTGTAGCACAAGATAATTAGTGTGTGGACCATTTTCATTTATATTGTGCTCTGTGAACACAAATTAGTTAGCATAAATCAGTTAAATGACGAACAATTAGGTGTCTATTTACTTGTGACCACTCAGTGTAGATAAAGACATCCCGAGCCATCCCTGTCCTGTCTACCAACTGTAGTCATACTAGCTACAAAACTGTGGGAAGAGTTCGCGAGCAAACAATTTTACAAACACAAAATATGAACTAGGATAAGATTTAGATATCCTACATCTATGTTTTTGCGACATAATAATGCGCAAGTTATGTGTACACCCCTTATTATTTATTCTTATTTTATGCTATATTTATATGTAATTATATTATTTAGAAGTGGCTCAAAATATATTGTTCATAGTTTTTTATATGGATCTGAATCGGCTCTATCTTATTTTTTACCGTTTCGGTTTTCTTTATGAGTGATTACGTGGTTAAAAAACAACAACTTTAATTTCAGTATCTAGTTTTTAAAACAAAATGAATTATATTGTATAAATGTTGTATGGCTTACATGCTATTTCACGTGTTTTTTGTTTTTCTATGTTCTTACTGCATGGCCCGGCATGGCCAGGTGGTTACGGCGCTCGACTCGCAATCCCCGTCACACCAAACATGCTCGCCCTTTCAGCCGTGGGGGCGTTATAACGTGACGGTCAATCCCACTATTCGTTG
>NW_013667954.1:36482-38567 GCF_000517525.1 Limulus polyphemus | reverse complement strand
TGATGTAAGAGTTATATATATATATATATATATTGTTATGTGTTAATTCTTGCCCGTGCTATTATGCAGGGATGATGGAAATGCCATCCCAACTATCTTATTTCCATTGTTTTTGAAGGATTAATATTAGCCGTCCCTACATTTACTTCCGTTTTGAAAAGTTTTTTCTTTACTTGTTTCGTTAATGCAGTATTTCAATAGACATAGGAAGGATGTATTTATAACCAAGTTCTAAATACAATGAGGTTCAAACTGTAATATTTATTGTTTATCTATTATTGGATGGTAGTTATTGTTTTTAGAGGAACACCAGGTGTCTGTAAAAAAACTAACTTCAGGGGGTAATAATAACATTGTTTACACTAGAATTATGATTTTTTTTCAATTACTACTAGTTATTAATAATACTTATAAAAGCCAATACTTAGTTTGAAACTATGTCACCTCAATGAAATTGGTTAACATCATTCTTTTGGTTTTGAGTTATCACGTAATAAAAAAGAAGCGGAAGAAAGAAGAACAAGAAATTCAAACTTTCTGCTATGATATTTACAGACATTCCCAGAACTTGTGACTCAGTCATTACATAGATATTGTTATAAAAGTAAACACTGTATAGTATTGTAAAGTTCTGATGACCTATTGAGGAGATATTTAAGATACCATTTCGATGACAAATCCAAGTCATCCCTACATATGCAGTGCAAATGCCTGCCTGATAATATTTACATCACTTGCTTCTATATTTTTCTGTTTATTTCTATTTAATGTTTTACCGTTCCCTTCGATTTTTGTGTTCATTAGCAAGGGGAGCTCAGACCCCTTGACCTCCACCTCTTCTCCTACTTACTATAATTATGAAAAGTAAGATGATGAAATAGTTTGTAAACATGATTTGGCATATTAAAGGCGAAACAAGAGGGAATCCTTAATAGCCGCGGCACGTGAAATTCTTTTATGTAGGATTAGAGTAAATTAATCTATGAGGCCATTTTTCTTTTTTATTAGTTATATTTTTGTGCGCCAGCAATATGGCGCGCTCATACCCAATTCGATTTTATTACTCATCAGATCTCTACCAGCCTACCCTCAAATTGAAATTATTTTAGGCAGGATTAGAGTAAGTTAATCTATGAGACCTAGTTAATCTATGGCGTGATGAAATAATCAATCGAAAGGGTTTGACCTCCTGAGTCCAAAACATGAATTAGATCTCAAATGGGTCAATAGATGACGGAGCTATGAGTTAAAAGTTTGTACTTGAAAGAAAATTCAGAGCCATTTTGTGAGCCGCGGCTAGTTATACGTTAAAAAATGTAGGTATTATTTATCAGTTCGTTTGTATACACGATTATTATAATATACTATGTTCTACTTATCTGAACAATTTCAGTTTATGTGAAAAATATATTTTTTGATTATATTTAATTTTTAGTCGCGGCATATCGGCTCATAGAATGGCTCTGAGTTTTCTGTTAAAAACTAGTTCGAATACGCAAGTCTGTGAATTCGGGATAATGGTAGGCCAAGGATCCCGGCGATTTAGTGGTAAATTTGAGGACTTATACCGCTAAACATGGGGTTTCGATACCCACGATGGTAGACCATTGGGTAACTTTGTGCTTAATAACATGCAAATAAACAAACAAACAAAAGTGTTACGGCAAATGATAAGGAAATTCCAAAGGTTTTTAAAGAAATGTTAGTAGTTCATTCCTCATAAATAATACTGAATAATAAAAAGTCAGAATATCCAGTCTACATGAAACTCTCTCAAACACGCTGGAATTACTTTTTATAATCATCTTATTTGCATATGCAAAGGTAATTTTCGTACCCAGCACAACTATATCCGGGCGCGATGTAAACGTCTGCCATTCTGTTTCTGTTGAACTCGTTGACTTGAAATTCATGCCAAAAAAATCTTTTTTTTCCTATGAATTTTAATGAGATACTACTTAAAAGCTGATACTGATTTTGTTTGTTTCTTTGTTTGTTATGAATTTCGCGCAAGTTACACGAGGGCTGTCTGCGCTAGCCGTCCCTAATTTAGCAGTGTAAGACTAGAGGGAAGGCAGCTAGTCA
>NW_013667954.1:18171-35617 GCF_000517525.1 Limulus polyphemus | reverse complement strand
ATAATTGGTATGTACCCTACCAGTGACTTCCACATAGCGTGAAAGAATTGGCATGTACCCTACCAGTGACTTCCACATAGCGTGAAAGAATTGGCATGTACCCTACCAGTGACTTTCACAGAGTATGAAAGAATTGGTATACTACCTACCGGAGACTTCCACAGAGTGTGAAAGAATTGGTATGTACACTATCAGTGACTTTCACAGAGTATGAAAGAATTGGTATATACCCTACCGGAGACTTCCACATAGTGTGAAAGAATTGGTATATACCCTACCGGAGACTTCCACAGAGTGTGAAAGAATTGGCATGTACACTACCAGTGACTTCCACATAGCGTGAAAGAATTGGCATGTACCCTACCAGTGACTTTCACAGAGTATGAAAGAATTGGTATATACCCTACCGGAGACTTCCACAGAGTGTGAAAGAATTGGCATGTACCCTGCCAGTGACTTCCACAAAGTGTGAAAGAATTGGCATGTACACTACCAGTGACTTCCACATAGCGTGAAAGAATTGGCATGTACACTACCAGTGACTTCCACAAAGTGTGAAAGAATTGGGCGTACACTACCAGTGACTTCCACTTTCTTCACAGGCTCTTTTACACGTCCATCATGATTGGAAACTAGATCTCGATCATGCTGTGGATGAAGTTTTAGATGATGGCCTCTCGTTATATAATTGCTTTCGTGACAGTGTGCATACATGCGGAAATTGCATTTTCATACTTATCAGAGGAAACTTGATGTATGTTTTAAGTATGGCGTCTGGTGAAGTTCCGTGATTTTTACCTGTCAGACACACAAGATACATCGCCCTAAGCCAGATCCGATTTTTGATACTCTTAATACATTTAATCCACTCTAGTTTTGGATCGTAAGTAAACCCTAAGAACTTTACAGTTGTGGAGACTTCGAGGAGTATTGAATCTAGGTATAGCTGGGTTTTGTTCTGCCTTGTTTAATTGATTTTATGAATAATATTACCCGTGTTTATCTTGACCTTCCATTTCTCACAGAACTGTTCTATTCCGTTTATAGTGGTTGTATATGGTATGATGCTGTTATGGGATTTTGGATACTCTTCCCAATGGCCACATCGTCTGCCAATGGTTAGGATTGTGCAAAATGTGAGTATTTTAGAGGCATTTCGTTTACATACATAATGAACAAGGTAGGGCTAAGCACTCTTCCTTGTGAGGCTTCTGCCTCGTGAGAGAAGATATTCTTTGTTTACTGCGATGCTCCAGGAAGTTTGATAACCAGCGAATAATTTCAATTGGAAATCCAACTTATATCTAAGACAGTTGTGCCAAATTGTGTAGAATGCTCTCTCTAAGGCGAGGAAACATCCGACCGTGCAGTGGTTTTTTATTCAATGTGTTTATTATTTCTTCTGTTAAGTTAATTAAGGGATCCTTAGTTTATCGGTATTTTCTAAAGCCGTTTTGAACCTCTGTTCAAAGTTTTAAAGTTAATTTTAGATAAGTGTTTGTTTTGTTTTTAATTTCGCGCAAAGCTGCACGAGGGCTATCTGCGCTAGCTGTCCCTAATTTAGCAATGTAAGGCAGCTAGTCATCACCACCCACCGCCAACTCTTAGGCTACTCTTTTACCAACGAATAGTGGGATTGACCGTCACATTATATCGACCGAAAGGGCGAGCATGTTTTGGTGGGACTGGGATTCGAACCCGCGACCCTCTGATTGTTCTGGGTGGAATTGCGAGTCGAGCGCCATAACCACCTGGCCATGCCGGGCCGACCTTATCAGACTTCCTTTCTAACTGAAAATTAAAAATTGGTGTTTCATTCATCTATTGGACAACAGTATTAATCTCACTCAAATAAATGTAAATATTAATTAATGGATGAAGAACAAAAGTAGAACCATTTCAGTGTTGTCGCATGTTCTTGTTTAAATGTCCTCTGCACTGATAACTTTTTATCAGTAGATATTGTTACATGTTTCTATATGTCAAATCATTTTGTGCATATATATATATATTCCAAAGTTCTATTGGCAGTTTATGAAAAAAAAATAGTTTCATGTAATTGTACTTTCGATTGGTGGATCTTCTTGAACAAGTGTAAACCATCTCACACTTAGTAACAGCAATATAATAGGACCACACTCAATTATTCAATTCAAGTCCCTTTGCATTAGGGTCAGGAGTGGCCTAGTGGTTAATTATAGAGTTTATGGTTCGAGTCCCGTTGCCACACAAATTACGCTACATACTTTGGGGCTGTAGATGCACTATGAGATGGATTATTTAATTCTACTATTCACTCCGAGTAGCCCAATAGTTGACTAGCTGCCTTCCCTCTAGTCTATAAATTAAGATCGACTAGTACAGATAACCCTTATGTAGCTTCGTGCCAATATGTTAAACATATGTACAAACTTTTGTATTTATGGGATGATGCCATAAAAATTAGGCCTAAAATTTATTTCTCAGATAAAACTTTCAACAGTATAACGTACAGTAGAGCAATATCATTTTGTATACCTAATGCCTGAAGACTGAAACTTACGTATTCATACTCGCGGATCAAAACGTACTCGCATAACATGCAACACCTTGTAGAGATGTATACACATGTATTAATAAAGTTACAATTTTAAATCCTTATCTATCAGTCTTCACCTTAGTTTACCAGACTAAAGTTATTATGAAAACAAGATGTTTACACATGTATTAATAAAGTTACAATTTTAAATCCTTATCTATCAGTCTTCACCTTAGTTTACCATACTAAAGTTAGTATGAAAACAGAGATACCATGAAGTTAAAAAGTTTGCAAGGATCATAAAGCAACAGTTATTTTAAAGAACTTTTAACTTTAAGAAAACAAAATTTGATTTTCGATTTGTAATTACTAAAGTCGAGACTGCTGGCTCAGCTTTAAAATCAATATTTTAATTAACTACATTAGATAATGAGTCTAACTCCAAGAGATTATTTTTAGTAAGGTGGATGTAATTAATAATATTTTTTCCTCCAATGTTTTATTTAAAATAAAAGGTATCTTCGTTGACTTTTTAATTCCTAATCGTGATTGACAAAGGCATAGAAAACGATAACTCCTTCTGGTTTCATCCGGTAAAATATCGTAGGATTTCAACTAATACATGTAGTTACATTCTAAGTCAAACGATTGAGAAAATATTACGCCTTTGTCGTATCTCTTATTGCTTTTATACCCTTCATGAAAAGAAATGTTAGATCAGTGTGAAGTTATGTATTTATAAGTATATAACATGAAATGGTCAGCTGTTTGTGGAAGTGTTAGAAATTTTAACTGTTGGGAGACTTACCATGCTATCAGCAATCACAGTGTTACATTTCAACGTAAACCATTAAGATCAATATGTATTAATTGTTTTATCATTTCACGCAATATAAGAACATTTAATGTTTTTTATACATTTGTTTCAGAATATTTTAGTACGATTTAGAAATCAATGACCAGGTGGTTAGTGCGCTTGACTCGCAATCTGAGGGTCGCGAGTTCGAACTAGCCATCATCGGGGTATCTTCTTAACAGCCTTCCGGTGGCTTATAACGCTAAAATTCATGGCTGGATCCCTGAAGCAGGCAGAGTGCCGATAGCCCATTCTGCAGCTTTATACTTACCAAAAACAAACAACAAATTTCTTACTACACGAGTGAAACCGTCAAGTATTTAGACATTATTATTATTCAACTTTGAACTGACTAGACGCATAGTTATTTAAATTTAAATAACGTATAGTAAGTTAATACTTGTAAGCTTTCTTACCAACCTTGTTATGTCACATTAATCAGAGCTTCATATCATTGAAAGTTGTTTCAGTGACGCTTGCCGACTGTTTCAGAGTAATGAATGGATCTTTTAAATAATAAAGGTTTTCGGGGCAGGTTAGGATCAAGAACCAAGATTTAGCCACTAATAAATTGCAAATCCTAATCCATACAAGCATTTCTCTGGTTGTAACTTTACTTGTACAAATGCCGGGAGCAGTTTACCATAGTATCGCCATGCTTATACTTATTCATTAATTCTGTTTTGATATGTTAATACTTGAAACATACTTTTTAATGTATCAGGTGTGGATCTCGGCCCACTGGATCTCGGCCCACTGGATCTCGGCCCACTGCTTGGCTGCAAAGGGATGTGAGGTGGGCCACGAAAAGGCTTAAGATTAGACGACGATATTTCAAAACAGCAAAATTATAATGGAAACTGCGAAATACCAAATAATTAACTATAAATTAAAGTCATGCGCATGAACCCAGCATAGCAACTACAAAACAACATTGTCATACGTGTCATACTTCTATAATCTTCTTCTGCGGTGGGTCGCAGAAAATCTTTTAAAGTTCAAATGGGCAGTGTTACTAAAAAGGTTGAGAAACGCTGATTTAGGTTACTTATGGTATTACTTTCCACTACCATAAATGCTGACAGCATGGTATTTTTAAAAATTAATGATTATTTCTCCACGCAGATGCCTTTTTTACCTCCATACCAGAAACACGAACCTATACAATAAGTCCGTAGGTAGGTTCTGTTAGTTACGTATATATATATATTTTTTTTTAGATATTCGCGCATAGCTATACAACAGTTATCTTTGCTGGCCGTTCCTAATTTGTAACTTATAGAGAGAAGACAGCTAGTCAACAGTACTGAACACGAAATTGTGGGCTACTCTAATCGAACAGTGGGATTTGACCTTCACTCTTATAACGCACCCACGGCTGCAAAGTTCGGAGCGCAATTTTTTGGCAACGAAACACAAATCACGAACCCTTTGATTCAAAGCCTTGTTAAATGAAGTATTTAGCTGATGAATAAAAAGGGTTATTTACTAAGCCTATTTCAGTTAACGTCCAGTTTGTTTATTTAACGTGAAGTTCATTAGCCTTATAACACATTGTTGAGTTTTGGAATAAAATTCGAAGTTTAAACCTTAAATGTACCTTATGTGCAAATAGGCTAAGCGGCCCTACGGCTCAAGTATAAATACCCCTAATTTTGAATTACTGACCAGAGAGCAATCAGCCAAAAATAAATGTAACTACGCGATTGACTATCACTCTAATAATGTACCCACACTGAGACTGCAGAGCGGGTTGCGAACCTTAAATCTTACTATACACATCCTGATACGTTAACTTCTAGGAAACGTCAACCTAGATAAGTTTTAAAGCTACTTATCTATTACATTTTCATTTAAGTTTCATATAATATCTATTCCTTTGTATCAGTTCATTCAATGTGCCTTTAGTATTTAAATTCACGCAGCCTTAATGACTAATTTCAAGTTTTGAAAATATTTTCATCTTTGAAAATTTAATATTAGTTGTTTTCTTTGTTGTACGAATTGTTCTTAAATTAGATTTGAACCCTTGATACTTTGCTATGATTAAACTCGAAGTCTATATTAAGGTGTATTTTGAGGATACACAGTTGCCTTTTTCAAATTCAATCACTAAATATGTTCGCCCTTTCAGTCATGGGGGCGTTATGATAGACGGTCAGTTCAAGTAGTTCAAGAGTTGGCGGTTGGTGGTGTTTACTAGCTGCCTTCCCTCTAGTCTTTCAATTCTAACTTAGGGAAGGCTAGTGCAGATAGCCCTCGAGTAACTTTGAGCGAAATTCAATACACATTGTATTGTTTGTTTTTAAAATTTCGCTCAAAGCTACCCAAGAGCTATTTGCGCTAACAGTTCTTACTTTCCAGATGATAGACTAGAGGGAGGGCAGCTAATCAACACCACCCACCTCCAAAACTTGGGCTACTATTTACCAACGAATAGTGAGATTGACCATCACATTATAACGCCTCCACGACTGAAAGAACGAGCATGATCGGGAACGGTATTCAAACTCGCGATCCTCAGATTACGAGTCGAGTCCCTAGCCACCAGGCTGTTCCAAACACAAACACTGTAAAAAAAAATTGTATTTCTCGAAAGAACAATCCTTAAGTAAAAGAATCAAGCTAGAATAGTATAGGCGTTATTTTTCGTTGCAATTACTATTATAGAGCACTGTTCCTTTTTCTGAACTAGACCTGTTAATTATTTCAGAATGGATTATGTGGTGGAAAGACTACGAGTGTTATGTATGTCACCTCGGAAGTCGCCTAAAAAGTATACACCAAATAGCTCACCAGGACAATCCCCGTGGAAAAAGCGCTTATTGGAAGGAGATATTCCAAGTAAAAATCGACAAAATCACAAGGATTATGCGCAAAAACATGAGCAAAAACAAAAGCATTCCCTGTGGAAAAGTCGGCAAACAGAAAGATATAGTTCATATAATGAACAACAGATGACAGAGCAGTTGATGTGCATTCAACAAGATAAAACAGGGGTTTACTCATTTAAGTATCAATTCACAGAAGAGCGTGATTTGTGTAAACGTAAACAGTCAGACAGATATTCTTCGTGTTCGTGTAAACAAACGACTAGGCAGTCTTCAAGTAAACATCAAGAGACATCCAATAACTCTCCCTGTAAATGTAAACAGTCAGACAGATATTCTTCGTGTTCGTGTAAACAAACGACTGGGCAGTCTTCAAGTAAACATCAAGAGACATCCAATAACTCTCCCTGTAAATGTAAACAGTCAGACAGATATTCTTCGTGTTCGTGTAAACATCAAGAGACATCCAATAACTCTCCCTCTAAATGTAAACAGAGGACTGTACAATCTACCTCTGGTGTCCAAAAAAAGTCTGAATTTTCATCGAGTACAGGACATAAGAAAAATAAACATTTTTTGTGTACAAATCAGGAACATATCGTACATTCTCCATATAAATCCCAACCAACCGTGCAGTGTTCCCCTTGTAAGGGGCTAACTACTGCTTTACGTTCAGAAGCTTGGACTTCTGTTGATTGTCATCAATACTCACCATTTAGTTCACCAAAAAACACAGTTAAGAAGCGAGATTTGTATGACAAATCTCCGATAAAAATATGTAAGCCACATCAGTTCCCATTAAGGGCAAATGACTCCAGTAACCGTTCCCCCCAAAAGTCATGTGAGTCATATCACCAACCCCACAAAATGTCCCCTGAAAATCAAAACCCATTGACATTAAAGTGTTTGCACAATCAATCCCTGCAACATTCGTGTTTTTCATCAAAGATTTCGTCGTTTGAATTACCCGAGTTTGTCAAATATTCACATTCACCGTTAACGTTTCGTCGAACATCAGTGAAGAATAAACAGCGCTCTTTAAAAGAATCATCTGATGACCAATGTCTTTCAGTGCTTTATTCAGCGTATTCCTGGAAAGATAATTCTATTGAAAGAATTAACAAGGTAAGTATGCATTTTGTTCATGCTACGTAGGTATTATGTATGTATGTACGTATGTGTGTGTGTGTGTCAAAGAAACAGGCAACTGTAGTTTTTGTACAAGCGAAAATTTTCGAGTGTTTATTTCTTACTTTTCTAGATGCGATAACGTTCGCGTTATCTCTTTCCCTCTACAATTATTTTGCTGTACTACAAGCTACTAATAAACTTCATAGGCATTTGTATTAACCTTTGGGTATTCCTAATATTTAGTAGACTTGCTAAGTTCATCAGTAGAGAGAAGAAAGTAGAGATATCCACAATGTGAGTGATGAAGATGTGAATACGATCATAGAAAAGATTAGCTTCTCGAACAAAGTTCAGGTAGTTTATAGTAGAGTCTCTGTAAGAATTGTAACTCGTAGATGTTGAAGCTGAGTTGACAGGCTAACAGAACTGGATATTCTAAGATTACATTACAGTTAAATAACACTTTTTGTTTCTAGCTATGTATTTTAAACAAACTATTTTTATGCACAAAAAAAGATCTTGTTAAGTAAAATAAATATAATGATCTGAATTATATAATAGGATAAAATAGAAAATTAATAGATTGGTACTTATATAAATCACATCAATGTTCTGATCAGTAGTACTATGATGTAAAATTATACAGATTTTAAAACTAAATGTCATGCTCTGCCAGCTAAGGTATTTCATCCCTAGGACATTTTGTATTATGTAATTACACAGCTACAGATAACAAAAAACAGCCGCTTGTGTTAAACGTACTAGTTGCCTCGCTGTAGGTCACCCCTTAAGGTAATTGTATGACCACAAATTGACAGAGAGTTCAAGTAACAATATGGTTACTTAAACTTTTCTAAGATTTACCTGTACAGATGTGCAACCTGTCTTGTGGCAAATACGTACGAAACGTGAAGACGGCCAGTTTATCATAAAGTTTGTTTAGGAGTAGGAACCAACGAGTGTTCCTTTTGAAGTGCTGTCTCGGACTACGTGCAGAAATAACTATCAGGAGTTAAGATTTAAATGACAGCTTATGAAGGATTTTCTTAGAGCAAAAGGTATTTTGATTGGTCCTGTGGGATATTCTTCGGGGTAAGGGTAAATTATATGCTTGGTAGAAATGGGCTTCACTTAAGCTGGTTAGATAGTAGGATGTTTGTGAAAACTCTAAAAAAATTCAATAAAAATAGTTTAAACTAAACTTTACAGCCCTGAATTCACTAATTTTGCTCTTTATGCTCTTGATCCTACTATGTATATCCTTTAATATGACACACTTATCACTCTTAAACTTCTTCTGCTCTGAATTTCCTTTTTCCAAATTCCTCGATGCCCTATTTATCCTACCGGTATGTTTATTCACAATTTCCCAAGCTCCATTGTTATTATGCGTAAAACTGGAAGACTATGATATAATAGAAATTATTAAATCTTGGTTAGATTTTTAGAATATTTTAGAATATTAAGAAATTGATAAAAAATAATTAAGATAACAGTGCAAATCGCTTTAATGTAAAATTATTGTTTTTTGTCTATGTATATTACAAAATTTTGAATGTCTTTTAGCTCTTCTCACTCGATTAAGTAAAAACTATTGTGCTTAATATTTGTTCTGAAGAATGCTTTAAAATACGACAAACGAAGTTCATATTTTTTCATTGAAAATGTTTTGAAGTAATTGTTCTGAACAATACAATTAATGGATATTGAAATCGCTAACCTTCTGAAAGATAAAAAACTTGTACAAGTGTAATCAGATGGCTCGGGAACAGATCTGATCATCTTCAAATATAGTCTACGAAATCAGGTTGATAAAGGAAACTAATTCATTCAAACCCAATTTTATAAAATATCAACAGAAACGCTACTTCCAAAAATAACCTTATCATATGTATGAGATTTGTTGTAATATTTGGATGAAGTTAGATACACCACTAATGATATTGAACAGCTACGATAAAATGAATGTGGAATAAAAATCTTGAGCTAGCCTTAACCACAAAATCAAAATTTTGCAAATTATATTTTCTAACCTTTGTAAATTACGTTAAATTGCATGAATCTTGTGTCCTGAGGTTAAGTTATTTCAATAAAAACAACAACAACAGGAAGTGTTAGATATACACGATTATTTAAATTTAAATTTTTTTATCATTTAGATAGTTTAAGTTTAGCGCGAGTGTTAAAGGTAGTTATTTTTAGAAGCGATAGTTTATTGCAGGTCTGTTTACGTTTTCGTCATGTTACTAGAACCTTCCAGTTTTTCTCGTTGTTTTAATGGAGTATTGTAGAATCATAATATCTCGTAGAGTGTGGAACGTTTCTAGGCTTCTGTCGGGCTATAAATACGAGTCCAAAATGTAGTTCAAGTTAAATAGGTCTAGACTGTCTGACTATGAATTTAACCATAAAGAGTGTATAATGATGACTTCTAAAGTGTATTATCACAAACTGTATTGTAATAACAGAATAAAGAAGAAATAACTTGTCTTGTCAGTTGTTTTCTAAAGGGTATGAACCAGCATGTGTGTATTTTGACGTAAAAGAAACAATTATTTATAGCTCTGGCTACAACTGTGGTAACCAATAGTTACAATGATGATTTTAGAGTGAAAGTATCACAGACTGTATTGTAGAGTAGAGAAGAATAATTCATCTTGTCAAGTTGTGTTCTAAAGTTAATGAATCAGCCTGTGTGGACTTTGATGCAAAAGAGACTATAATTTCAAACTCTGGATACAAGTGTGGTAACCAACAGTGTAACGAACATTTGTATATACGTTTGAGCTGTCCTAATATATTATTTTATAACAAGTGGACTGTGTGCTTTTGTTTATTGGTGAAATTTATCAACAATAAGTCACAGACACCTATTGTAAAGAATCTGCCGTACATAAAAACCTGAAAAGAGGTAAGTTGAAAAAATAGTTTTATATAATTACTTCTACTTATCTTTCCTGCAAATGCCCGTGAATCGACAATGTCCACTTTATTTGGTTAACATCCAACGAAAAAAATTAATGTTTAGAAAATTCTGTCGGTATGATGTAGAGATGAAAGATTTACTAAACCATTATTAATGGTTTAAGCTCTCTCAAAATAACTGCATTTATGAAATTTTAATATTATAGTTAAAGGTCTTCTGTTGACCTTTTACAAGGAAAGTTACTCTACTAAAAGTACGACTCAGACTCAAATTTAATATCTGTTCAGGTGCTCTATTATATTTTATTTTTTATTAGTAGTTTCTTGTCTTCATCTTCTGTGTCATCTAGAAGTAATATCAGTAGTTACTTCACCAAGGAAACACTTTTTATGTATTTTGCAGGAAAACAGATATTCTGTAATGACATACTTATGGATATAGTGTACGTGAAAGGATTGATTGTCATATGAGACAAATGGAACGCATCATTCCAACACTTAATCGACCATTTAGTAACAGACACTTGTATATCAAAGCGTTTCAAAAATTTCCTGTTTTAAAGACTTCTCCACATTTTTTTTTCTAGATGATTAAATTTCACTCAGTCATACTTAAGAATGAAAAACCTGTAGCTGTTTCTGAATAATAATGACTAATTTAGAAATAGCCAGGAATAATTTAAAAAAAACGTAAATGGTCGAAGAAACATCAAAAGAGTCATAATAAAAACAACAAATCATCAGATTACTTTCTAAGTTTAAGATTAAATTGTAAATCACAAATAAATCCAGGTAATTATTTCATCGTAACTTGGGTATTTAGAGAAATTTTAGGGTAAAACCTAAAAAAAAACATTGTTATCTTTACAGTAAATTCAGCTTAGTTTAATATTAAGTTATGCAGATTGTATATCATATGTGATATCTTCAAAAACCTAGGTGCTCATTTCAAGAGTAGTCATGTTTTATACATTAAAGATATTTTTCTTCTTAGTTAAGATTATTATCCACTTTACAAAGTAAATCACTTAATGTGAATGTTTTTACCTGTAGGTGTCTCTGACTCGTCCATTAAATCTATATTATCATGACGATGACATAACCATGTGGTACAACCAGAGTGAATTCGTCACAGTCAGTCTTCATTGGCACAATAATTTCCGAAGCTTCCACGGCTCACCCCCTCTTCTTCTCTCCCCTCAGGTAATGTTTATCAAAACAGTTCAACAGTTTTTTTGTTATATTATATAAGTAGGCCTACACATGTTTGTAAATATGTATTTTAACACGTCAGAATATTCAGAAACTGCAATACAGAAAAGTTTGGCAATAAGTTCTTCTATTTCGCAAAATTCCAATCACTCAGTTTCATCAAAAACTGAAGGTTCAAAATAGAAAAGGTTATACTTTGGTATTTTTGATCCTCTATGTCCTAACTTCAACTGTCAATCACTGCCATTGGCAACAGTAAGCATGAAAGCAACAAATAAAAACTGCACATAAAATGTACTGAAAAACAACAACAAGTATTCCTGGCTTAAAACGTGAGATTTAGTCGTCAAAAACATGCAAGCTTAGCCATTTCCTTTCACGTTGACTTACATCATTTTCCGAACTAACAGGATTTTACCTCAAGAGTTATATGACTTTTACTTTTGAAAAGTTGCTAAATCTTTGAATCGCTAGCCTTAAGCTGGAAGATCCAGATATAAACTTCTATGCTTGTCGAATCATGTTACTTATGTTATAATTCAGCAAGTCGTTTGTAAAGTGTAAGAAAAACCATGTTGTGACTAGTTTCGTTCATCCTTCAGGTAATTGTATCGTATTAGGTTTAGATCTGCAACTGTTGTATATATATAGTTAACATTACTGAAGTTAATTCTTTAATTATTTGATTAAGGATATACATAGTCAGGTGAATCAGAAATACAGATAATTGATTTGTGTATGTTATTTAATATATTTCTTGATTTAGCTCTGTGTCCGAGCTCAAGATTGGGCCAATCATCTTGCTCATACAAATACAATTTACCACAGAAACGACATGGGCATCGGTCAGAACCTCTTTTGTAAATGTCTTGGTATTTCAGACGCCGATCCAACAGGTAAAGTATATATTATTGATTTTTTAACTTACTCTGTCTGTACTTAGTATTTTCAAGGGTTATACACCTGTTCTTAATCGAATAGATATTTATAATGCACCCGCACCTGAAAGTCCGGAGTGAGTTCAATAGTATATTGCGGATTTGAATCTTGAACCTTTGGATCCCCATCCCAGCAAGATAATCACTTGGCCACGTCTGGCCTTGTTCTGCCTAGATTATCTTATATCTAGGGTTAACAATTGTTTTACGATTTTTGATTAATACTAGAATAATAGATACGTTAGGGATAAGCTCGTGCTTTTCGTACGATGTATGTACTAAAATATTTTGACTACTGAAACATTTTTCCACCTGTCGAAAACGCTCGGGTTATAGGGTTTTATTGTTTTATATTAAGACATCTTAAACCTATGGGCTTTTCTGACATCATAGACTTGAAACCTAACTGTCGATTTTTAAGCCCCTGTATTGAAATGGTTAAAAACGTATAATAGTTATAAAATAGTGTATTCTTAAAAATATGGTATCAAGGAGTGTATAAATTAACTGTCGTCATGTGTTTTGTGTAAATTTCTTGTATGTATATATATGTCTAAATCGCATTTAAATATCATCTGAAACCTGTAATTATTTTCTTTTGTGCAATCTGTTAGCTGTAGAGCATCAAGAAATCAATGAAGTTGTGGTAGTGACTATTAAGGCTAAGAATAAACTCGTGCATATTTAAACTTTAGGCCTAATTGTCGATTTTTAAACGTCTGTTGGAATTTGTACTGAGATGCAATGGTATTCCGTTACTTATAAACCACGGAAACGTAAAGAATTAACTTAATGTATTTCCTTGCATGTTTGTTTATGTTATCAAAGTAATAATCTCTAAAGTTAATGTTATGAATGTCGTAGTTTTGCACTCGTGTAGAACAATGCACGTTAATTAAACGTCGTTCACTTTTGCATACGTATAAAAATAAAATTACCTCCGTACAATTAGTCAATAGAAATATTGGGCTTCCACGTGCCCGATCACGCATACACGCACGAACTGACTGACTGGCACACATTGTTATTTTAATTATATAGATTATTTGAAGTTGGAGAGAGATAATTTGTGATAAAACATACTTGCACTTGTAGTTTTGACACTGGGATTATATTTAAAATAACACCACGCAATAAATAGAAGCGTTAGTGTAAATATAAAAACAATATTCCATTGTGTCAAAACGACAAGAATCGTTCTTAATATTTGTGAACGTTATGATATATAAAATATAAAACACCAATTAGAATAATATTATAAACAAAGCGTGGAGAATAATAACACTAATATGTAATGATCAGAATTTCAACCAAAACATTTTTGTCCGTTTTTCAAACACTTTGTTGTTCTGATGTTTCATAACACGTTTCATTAATTATCAAGTGTTAATCATATATATATATAATGCTTAATGATATTAGCAATTAAAATGTATTACAGAAAGTATAGCAGACTTTATTCAAATACTGTTAAAAATAGAAAAGTATACGAATTTTATGTTTCCTAACTGTGGCAAATACGGTACAGAATTGAGTTTGAATTGAATTTGTTCCAATATCTTTTATTTGTACAATCAAACGTTACAAGTCTTTTAAACGTTACAAGCTATCTAACATGGTTTAGAACTAGAACTAAAAATTAACATAGTGAAAATAGCTTACTTAATATACTGGTGTAATTAGGTACATACAATGTTATTTAACGAAGTGATTAGAAATTCTTGTAGTAATTGATATTTTCCCCAATAATATCAATAATATCTCACGAGTTCTGGAAAATATATATATATATATGAAAGATAACTAAAATATATATACATTGTACATGTTAGACATTTAATCAATATTGTTAATGAAACTAAATTTAAAGAAAGAATATAATTTAACTTACAACACATAAAAATTAGTTGTTTGATTCACGCACTATCACTGATTTCCTGTCCAATGAATAGTTGATTACAAGGTTACAACATGCAGCCTCATCAGTACACAGCTTTTGTGTGTGTTAACAATTCGTATTGGAGGATTGCTCGCTCAGAGAAGTAGTTATTTGTTATTGTGCATAATCTGGGCTCCTCTATTGTTACATGTAGCTTTATGATATCACACTGAAAATAAGTACAGAATAATTTACCCTTTTGATATGTTCTTTAGATAGAATCGACTTTTACATGTCTAATTTAAAATGTATCTGCGATGAATTTTCAGCTTATCCAGAGGGACGTTGTATGAGCAATATATCAGTACAGTATTTCGAATTATAACATGTATTTTTAATAATTCGCTTCACAAGTTAGCCAACACTTAGAAGGTGTTCAAGAGAGAAATAAAACTCTGATCATAAAAATACAGACAACTCGTTATAAGTTAAAAATGAAGTGAAAGAAAGTGAATCATATCTGTTTAAATCAGGCTTGTTAACTCTGTATGTTTACTGAATTGTTGGTTTTTTATTGAAAGAATATTGTTCTAAGATTAAAGCATGGCTGGTTAAAAATTAATGATCAAGAATTAATTTACTGAGATGATTGAGTTGCGAATATATATATATTGCTGCTCACCTGGAAATATGAAACTCTACCATGTTTACTCATGAGTTTGTTTGTTTATTTATTGAATTTCGCATAAAACTACTCGAGCTTTAGCTGCACCAACCGTCCCTAACTTAGCAGTGATAGACTAGAATGAAGACACCATCCACCGCCAACTCTTGGGCTACTCTAATCGAATAGTGGGGTTGACCGACACGTAATAACGCCCTCACGGCTTCAAGGGTGAGCATGTTCAGTGCTAGGATTAGAACCTGCAACTATATTAAGTTTAAATAACTTGCGTCAGTTTTAATAAATACCCTATAAAGCGCATGATAACACACATGTAGAATTTTTGGTGTTAGATATCGGATTGAACTTGATATTCATGAACTGTTCAGTATATGCGATTTTTTTTTTCATTTCCAGGAGACCAGGTGGCCAAGTATTGGTACCAGGAAATTAAGATGTACGATTTTTATCAGAAACCATCGTTGTTACACGTTAAATCCAGTAAGAATTTATTTTTTCGAATTTTAATGAAATTTTATTGGTAAAATAACGTTAATTACAGTTTTACTCTTGTTTATATTCTTATGTCGTTACTGTTGTATTTACATATTTCTCTGAGATGGAGAAAATTAAAAATTTACATTCTGTTATATCTGATTTATTCTTGGCTGTTGGACAGTTTGATGAAGCAAGTTATATAAGTCTGCCTTTTCGAGCCATTACAAATTGATATTTATCTTATGCAGATCACTTCACACAAATGGTTTGGAGAAACACGCAGGAGTTCGGAATCGGAAAGACAAGAACACGATTTGGAAAGATTGTGGTGGTTGCAAATTACAGACCCGCCGGCAATGTCATTGGTCATTTTCACCAAAATGTCTTTCCACCTGTTAAAAAGATAGAAGAAAGTTCAAATAAAATTAATATTCCTAAAGCGTTGTAAATCAGTGTTTTAAAACAAATCAGGTCACATTGAGTTCAAAAAAGCAACGATTTTTCCTGTGCAGTGGAAATAATAAATTTCCCGGAGATGTTTTAAAGTATCCTCTAAAAGACAAATGTTTTGAATTGGTGAAGAACGACTTCCTAGTAATCAAAATCCAGTTTGCGGAGAAGTGGACATTTCGTCTTTTGAAAGAGTAATTTTTAAAGAACAACAGTCACTTTGAGTGATTAAACGTGTTCTGGTTTTCTGAGAAATCAAAGGTTGCTCTGTACAGTAAAAAAAAAAGACTGAGGTTTTATGTAAACCAGATCCTCACCATGTACACTTAGAGTATATCCTGAAAAGTTAAATATAGGGTTAAGCATAAGAATGTAATTAGTAGCAAATAATTCCAATTTTTGAAAATATAAAGGTTTTTTTTTCCTCTACATTTAAAATTTCTAGAGTTTTAAGACACATAGAAATATAATTCGCACAATACTACACTAGCACTGTACTAATTATTACACTAGCACTGTACTGTAGTATTAATCAATACTAATTTGAATTTTATCTTTGGGCTTTATAGGCAAAGAATTTTTATATATTTTGAACACATTTTCATATTTAAAAGTAAGCAACAGTTACAACAATAATAATATTCAAAAGATTGTACTCCTTAACTTGGCGTATAAAAGGTGTCCGGAAATCATGCTTACAAAATTGTTTACCTGTGTTTCACAGATATCAGACTTTGAAGTTCCAGGATTGCAAATTATGCAAATATGTACACTTCGTGTGCAAAGTGTGCTACAACGTTTCATACGTTAAAAAATAAAATAAATTGTAATAACTCTGTTAACATAATTTCTGGACATCTTATTTATTTGAAGGAGGCTGTTGAGAGTGTACAGTAGATAACCTTATGGCACATGTAATAATTAGCAAATAGATGTTTTCCACGTTTTAGGATTAATGTAGAACAACGAACATTTTATTGACGTATGGCTAATGATTTGACGAAAATGGAGAATTAAACAATGAATTTATTTGAACTCGCTGTAAGTTGGTAAGGGTGTTTCATTTCTGTTGTTGTTGTTTACGTTTATGAAAAGAGTTTTTTTTGACGAACGGAATGAATTCGTAAATCGTGCGACTTACAACGAAGTTAGTCCAGTGTGTAGGTATTCGTTTGATGACCTTTCTCTTCGGGTGATATTTCTGTGATATAATTGATTACTTGAAAAACGTTTTGTTTGCCTTGCTCACAAGAGTCTGTGATTGGTTTATACAACGGTTATTTGTAAAACAAAAATACCGAAAATATTATCTTAATATGTATAATATTTTACAATGTTTAGTATTAAGATAAAATAGTATTATGAGGTTCTACGTACTTTTGAATTAATTTCTACCATCAAAAAAAAAATTACCTCAAGGTGAGTTAGCTTGACGTCAAGTAGCAATATGATTTTAACCTTTAGGTGAGTTAGTTTGACGTTAAATATTAATATGATTTTAACCTTTAGGTGAGTTAGTTTGACGTCAAGTAGCAATATGATTT
>NW_013667954.1:15215-17851 GCF_000517525.1 Limulus polyphemus | reverse complement strand
GACGTTAAATATCAATATGATTTTAACCTTTAGGTGAGTTAGTTTGACGTTAAATATCAATATGATTTTAACCTTTAGGTGAGTTAGTTTGACGTCAAGTAGCAATATGATTTAACCTTTAGGTAAGTTAGTTTGACGTTAAATATCAATTTGATTTTAACCTTTAGGTGTGGTAGTTTGACGTTAAATATCAATATGATTATAACCTCTAGATGTGGTAGTTTTACATCAAGTAGCAATATGATTTAACCTTTAGGTGAGTTAGTTTGACGTTAAATATCATTATGATTTTAACCTTTAGGTGTGGTAGTTTGACGTCAAGTAGCAGTATGATTTTATATTTATGGTCATTTTTGTATGTTTTATGTGAACTAATGATCATGAAAATGTATTTAAGAATACATACTTGTTCAAGTAATGTATTTAAGTTTTTATCAAAAATATATATATTTAATCAGTTACGGTGTTCGATAAACTATTATGGGTATTTATTGTTAAAACTATGTTTTGTAAGAAATCTGGCTTTCTGATTTCTCAGTCTTTATCTACGTCTCTGATTGGAGCACAAGCACACACACTCTTAGTACGTCGTGCCTCTTTTTTCAGATTATCTGGTTAAGATATGCTACTAAGTCATTAGTTTAGTTTATCAGATTTGTTATTCAAGTTTACTCAGTTTACCCTGCGTTCAAAAATAAATAAAATACAGATTTTTGTCCAATATTTGATCGTATATTTATCATAACTAAATATTTAGAGACATTTATTTATTTTAGATTAGTGTAAACGACAATGAATAGTTGTTTCAATGACACAACGTTACTATTTCACAGATGTATATTCTATCTTAAAACCGTTTGTTTTATGAGTCATTTCCAGAAGATTGTAATTCTTGATTAAATTTATATCAATCATGCTGACGATGATTCGATAACCATATGTCAACATATGCAATTATATTTAACAAATATCGTTATCACTTGTATATGTCATAAGTTTTGTTGTTGTTTTTTACACAATACCTTGGGTGTAATCGTTTGTTACGCCAAAAAAATCAAGAAATGTTGAACTGGCTGATTACAGGCTGTATTGATGGACTACTGAGCTAAAGCTAGTTTTATCAACATTTTTGTTATTAATCTGTTAGATAAATAATGTAAACTGGCTGATCACGGGCTGTATTGGTGGACTACTGAGCTAAAGCTAGTTTTATCAACATTTTTTTTATTAATCTGTTAAATAAATAGTGTAAAGTGGCTGATTACAGGCTGTATTGATGGACTACTGAGATAAAGCTAGTTTTATCAACATTTTTGTTATTAATCTGTTAGATAAATAATGTAAACTGGCTAATCACGGAATGTATTGGTGGACTACTGAGCTAAAGCTAGTTTTATCAACATTTTTTTTTATTAATCTGTTAGATAAATAGTGTAAACTGGCTGATTACAGGCTGTAGTAAAGTACTGCTGGGCTTAAGCTAATTTTATCCATATTTCTTGATATTAATCTGTTAGATAAATAGTGTAAACTGGCTGATAACAGGCTGTAGTAAAGTACTGCTGGGCTTAAGCTAATTTTATCAATATTTCTTGTTATTAATCTGTTAGATAAATAGTGTAAACTGGCTGATTACAGGCTGTAGTGAAGTACTGCTAGGCTAAAGCTAGTTTTATCAATATTTCTTGTTATTAATCTGTTAGATAAATAATGTAAACTGGCTGATCACGGGCTGTAATGATGGACTACTACGCTTGGAAAGCTAGTTTTTTTCAACATTTCTTGTTATTAGTCGCTGATATGTATATTTTCATCTCAAAGAATGTAGTAGCAAGTTTTATTAAAATGTGTTAGTTTTAAATTTTTAAGTCTCTATGAAATGCTACACTGTAAATTAATTTTGAATATTTGTGAACCTCTAATGTAGTATATAGCTATGTCTATACAAGTGGGCCCGCATGGCCAGGTGGTTAGGACGCTCGACTCGCAATCTGCGGGTCGCGGGTTCGCATCCCCATCCCACCAAACATGCTCGCCCTTTCAGCCGTGGGGGCGTTACAATGTGACGGTCAATCCCACTATTCGTTGGTAAAAGAGTAGCCCAAGTGTTGGTGGTGGGTGGTGATGACTAGCTGCCTTCCCTCTAGTCTTACACTGCTAAATTAGGGACGGCTAGCGCAGATAGCCCTCGTGTAGCTTTGCACGAAATTCAAAACAAACAAACAAACTATACAAGTGTATGTGCATAAGGTAGTCAACATTTTCTAGTTCAGAATAACGTCTTATATAAATGTAAAATATTCAATATTACCGGTAAACAGATGACTTTAGTAACAGTATTTTCAGATAGAAGTATGAAGTGTGAAAAGGATAGAAAAAGGCGGCGTAAACAGAAAATATAGGTGTTAATCTGACCTGTCTAATAATATGTATTATTAACTATATGACATACTTACCTGGAAGAAATCGGTTCTATTTCAATTTAATTGTCTACATTTCATGATCTTTCCATCAGTGTCTTCAGCATTCAATATTCTAGTCTGATTACTCCATTCAATCGGTGTCTTCAGCATTCAATATTCTAGTCTGATTACTCCATTCAATCTGTGTCTTCAGCATTCAATATTCTAGTCTGA
>NW_013667954.1:13239-15060 GCF_000517525.1 Limulus polyphemus | reverse complement strand
TGATTACTCCATTCAATCGGTGTCCTCAGCATTCAATATTCTAGTCTGATTATTCCATTCAATCGGTGTCTTCAGCATTCAATATTCTAGTCTGATTACTCCATTCAATCGGTGTCCTCAGCATTCAATATTCTAGTCTGATTACTCCATTCAATCGGTGTCCTCAACATTCAATATTCTAGTCTGATTACTCCATTCAACCTTATCCACGGTTATTCTAAACAGAAACGATTATTCGTAGTTACAAGATTATGTTTTCCCATTTTTATCATTTTCCTCTATAGTTTTAATTGTATTTTTCATGATAAATATATATATGTGCATTGCTTAAAAGCTAATGCGTTTTTTCAGCCTTTGGTTTTCACACTTTGACAAACATTTGGATTTCGTTTGTGTGTGTGTGTGAATAATGATAATGGAAAAAGAAAGTGAAATACACAAATACACAAAAATGCTTTTAGCGATTTTATTAAATTATTTTGTTACTCATCCCCTTCTGTTTGAACTAGCAGTTTTAGAAAAGGAAGCGTATAACTAAGAGACGTGAATTGTCTGTATCGAACAAAGTGGTAACTTTCAAGTTGCGGGCTGGTGTTTGTTCAACATGAAAATCGACAAGTAAAACATTACTCCAATTTAATCAGTAAAACCATTCACGTAAAGATTAATTATATTAGTTTCTTCACACGGACTTAGCTTGATGCATGACTTGCCAAACTTTGTTTCATTTTAACATCGATACGTGTTATTAGAAAGATATCTGAATGTTATAAATTCACATTTACTGAGTTATTAAATTTCAATTAAACAAATCGGGCAAAATGTCTTTCTCCACGATATGGAATTATCAATCACTGCTATTCGCACAAAGCTCGCTACGTTACCTTGTTTTGATACTTTCCGTCCATATTGTATTTTTCTTCCCATCTGTTCAATATATTATCATTAAAAACATAACCGAAGTTATCACAATACATACAACTCATATTTCTAAGTGATCCTACAACGAAGTATTTGTTTGTGATAAGTGGGTTTTCTTTTAATCTTATCAAGAAGTGTTAATGTACAACAGTTCATCATTTTTTTATATTTTAATTAGATTAAAATCCCCCTCTCTTACTTCTAATAGTGTGAACTATATTTTCCTTTAAACTATATATTGTCAATTATTAATTATTGTTTTTCCTTGTGCTCAGTTCTCTTGTCCAGTAATAATTTTGTAATATTATTGTTTTCCTTGTGCTCAGTTCACTTGTCCAGTAGTAATTTTGTGTTGTTATTGTTTTTCCTTGTGCTCAGTTCTCTTGTCCAGTAGTAATCTTGTAATATTATTGTTTTTCATTGTGCTCAGTTTTCTTGTCCAGTAGTAATTTTGTGTTATTATTATTTTCCTTGTGCTCAGTTCACTTGTCTAGTAGTAATTTTGTGTTCTTATTGTTTTTCCTTGTGCTCAGTTCACTTGTCTAGTAGTAATTTTGTGTTCTTATTGTTTTTCCTTGTGCTCAGTTCACTTGGCCAGTAGTAATTTTGTGTTATTATTGTTTTCCTTGTGCTCATTTCACTTGTCTAGTAGTAATTTTGTGTTATTATTGTTTTCCTTGTGCTCAGTTCACTTGTCGAGTAGTAATTTTGTGTTATTATTGTTTTTCATAATATATATATATATATATACATATATATATATATATATATACACTCATTGGAAATAGCTATTAGCAGTGTTTGATGTACTGATTAAGTGGTCATTTACGTTTACACGGTATACATGTTTTTTACTGATTTGTTTTTGTGTTTAGAGTGCGCTCTTATTCAATGATAATT
>NW_013667954.1:5535-12819 GCF_000517525.1 Limulus polyphemus | reverse complement strand
ATAATATATATTTAATCAACGGTCATTTTGTTTTAGTATTGTTCAGCTTGTGTAATTATTTAGTGATCACTTTGTGTTTTTAGCGTGTATTTAATCAGTTTTGTCTTACTATTATTCAAATTTTATACTTATTCAGTTGTAATGTTGCATTTTTTACGATGCTTATCTATTTCTGTTTTTTTTTACATTAGTATTATTAAAAGTACGCACTTAGTCAGTCATAAGTGTGATTAGATTGTCGGAGGCTTTCTTGTGTTCAGAGACTGTACTTCTTCAATATATAATTTGTCGTAGAACTTTTCTGAGAACGTAATCATCCACTGACTTTTCACCTTTCTTATTGGTGTTAACATTGGCTGATCACATAGGGTTACTTTCTTATTTTTTAGCTCTATATAATTATGTGTAACATTATGGTTCATCATAACTTAGCCACTTTCCGGTCGTTCAGTGGCAAGATTGTGGGTTTATAACGCCCAGACTGCTCATTGTACAGCTTTGTACTTAATAACAAACAAACATCAATAATTTTCCTATTATATATCTATACTGTTATGGGATCACTACAGTTTGTGAATAAACAAAGTATGCACTCTCAAAAAGTACTTTAATTTGTTTGCTTGATCTGCAACATATATGTACGGATCATACTCTCTGTTCAGAATTGGTTGACTGAAGTCTGATCTCATGTAGTTAGTGGTACATCACGAGTGTAGCTGAAGATAAGCGTGTTGTAGTTGCTGGTATGAGACTAGGGTTAATCAACTATATTCAGCTTATCAATTTCACTTCAAATTGTAACCTTATTTGTCCTTAATTTCAAAGTAAACTATCCAGTTAAGGATTATCCAATAATCACAATTTAAGTAATAGTTAAAACTCTTCGAAATACGATAATGTAACTGAAACAAAAGTTAAGGAAGAAATTGTAACTTTTTCTTTATTGTGCAATGTATTTGTTACCACAATTTTTGAAATTGAAAGTAGTTGAAAAACTCTTTTTTTTTTTCTCAAACTGTAGTTGTCGTAGAAGATAATTAAAAAGTTTTGTCTTTGTTTTTCAGAGTGTTTGGTTGTTAGGGAAACGTGAGCAGCTTTTCATATCAATATGTTAAGTGTTGAAGATTTAAATTGTTATAAACTTAACTACATTGCAGCAGACTTTTTTGTCTCTAATATAATTGTTATAAAGATACGTGGAATACGTAAAACTAGATTTTCTTGTAAAATGTGTTTATTTCATCTTGTCGTAACCGAGACTTCTGTAGACTCAACAATTTAGGCGTCGGTATTTTAATTTAAACAACTCGTATATATAAATGTGGTAAAACACAAAGTGTACATCATATTCTGACAAAATCAAACAACTATATAAACGAAAACAAAACGGTATTTCTAAAGATATGTGTGCAAAGTGATTACTTGCTGTAAGAGTATAAGTTGAAAACATTCTCAAGCGGTTCCTTATCTTTACTTAAGATAGAAAAGTGTCGGGCCCCGGCATGACCAGGTGGTTAAGGCGCTCGACTCGCAATCTGAGGGTCGCGGGTTCGAATCCCCGTCCCACCAAACATGCTCGCCCTTTCAGCCGTGGGAGCGTTATAACGTGACGGTCAATCCCACTATTCGTTGGTAAAAGAGTAGCCCAAGAGTTGGCGGTGGGTGGGGATGACTAGCTGCCTTCCCTCTATTCTTACGCTGCTAAATTAGGGACGGCTAGCGCAGATAGCCCTCGTGTAGCTTTACGCGAAATTCTAAAACAAAAAACAGAAAACTGTCTCGATTTCCTTTACGCATAACCAGCCTGTTACCTTGGTAATGAACGGAAGTAATTCTCATGAACTAACGGCTAAGAAATAACAAGTTGTTTGATAAGAAGAGTAAATCGTTTGAATTCATTAATATGTTGATAGTTAATCTCGAAGAAAGTATTTTTTGTTGTTAAAAATGTATATAGATATGTTGTTAAACGTAATTAACGAACGAGACTTACATCAATGTGGATAATTACTTACAAACCCTCGTTATTAAACTTCTACTTTTTTATATGTTAGAAGCCTTGAAATCTTAGGGTTAGGCACATTGTCATTTGCTAAGATAATAATTAAATTAAAATGACTAAGCAGTTCGTATTGACACGATAAAACTGCAGTTAATTAAGATGCAAATGATATGATCTTTGGATTCTTATATGACTTGGTATTGTATCTTGGAAATTAGTAGAACGTTTTTTAAAGCTTTAAAGGATGTTTAGAGATTTTGTTTGCAATTTGCTCCAGTGAGGTTAATTTTAAGTGCCAACATTTTGTAAACTTTAACTCTCTCATTTTATATTTTAAACGTTATTATACTAATGATAACTATAGATTATTAATATGTTTAAAACATTTAATACCTTCAGATGTGATGAATTATTTTGTAAATATATATCTCATTATCAATTATTTGACTCATGTGATACGTCAATAACTTGTGTTTCTTGCCCACATTCTGAAACTACATTATACGACGTCACTCATATACAGTTAGTGTTGAATAATTTGTTATTGTCATTAACTTTCACAATATTTCTAGCCTAATCAAGAAACATCCCGAGAATGGAATTTGAAACCTACTGTTCACTTTTATGATTAAAACGACAGAACTAAACATTGTTTCCCATATGAAACCTTTTATAGATGTGCATACTGACATATTCTTATATATTAAGTTAGTGTTTGATAACGTTATTGTAATACAATTATGTAAACTTCTGAGGTTTATAAGCATTGTAACGGCTGTCACTTAATAATGTTAATACACGCCATTTAATTTTCTTAATAGACAATAACATACGTTATTTCATGATGATATTTTAAAATCACTTAACTATTGCGAAAATACAAAGTCCTAACATAATGAAATGAGAAACATGGAAGCAGAGGTGATGTTCGTTATGGACCTCTGTAGATAGCAGATGCATACGGAACAACAGATGGCAAGACTTCGATACATCGTGTAGCTTTGATAAATGATTCATGGAGAGTGTAAACTAGTTACAACATGGAAGCATTATGATGTAGTATGATGGTAGGATCCAGAGTTGTGACAGTTCATCAACTTTGGTCTTCAGAGAGGCCAGTTTGTGAAAAGAAATCATGTTTTTAAGTTGACGATCACGGTGCTTACAAACATACTCAACTGGATTCATATCAGAGATTCGAGGCAGGTCGGTACACATTTGTGCAGAAATAGTGTGCCACTTTCCACACCTCCGGAAGAGATAACAGGAGGCTTCAAGTTCTTCCCTGGCAACCACCTTCTGGAAGAGATAACAGAGGGCTTCAAGTTCTTCACTGGCCACCACCTTCTGGAAGAGATAATAGGGCGCTTCAAGTTCTTCCCTGGCCACCACCTTCTGGAAAAGATAACAGGAGGCTTCAAGTTCTTTCCTGGCCACTACCCTTTGGAAGAGATAACAGGGGGCATCAAGTTCTTCCCTGGCCAGTGCCATCTGGAAGAGATAACAGGGCGCTTCAAATTCTTCCCTGGCCACTACCCTTTGGAAAAGATAACAGGGGGCTTCAAGTTCTTCCCTGGCCAGTGCTCTCTGGAAGAGATAACAGGGTGTTTCAATCTCTTCCATGGCTACAAAACATCTTGGAAAAATGGCAAAAGATGGTTATCAAAAACTGATATGTTTATATCAGTAGAAGTTTGGAGGAACCAGACACAGTGGATACTGATGAGGTATATGCAATCACCACAACAGCTCAAGAGAAGAAAGGCAAGCAAGACATCAAGACCCTGCAAGTCTTGAAAGTTGAGCCTTCGAATTCAGCATATTGTTTACCAGTGGTAATCATGAAGAAGAGAGATGGCTCAAACTGCTTCTGCCTAGATATCCAGAGGCTGAACCACGTGAAGAAGTTCGACTCCAAACCTATGGGAAACCCCGAGGCTATCATGGCGACATAAGACCAAGATCTACCTCAGCAAAGGCTAATGGTAGATCCCGATGGAGACAGAATCTAAAGAGAAAACAGCCTTTGTGACACCAGATGGATAGTACCAGTTCAAAAGGATGCCGTTTGGATTAGTCAACTAAGCAGTGACATTCAACTACATAATGAGGAAGATGTTGCACAAAACTACCAGCATCGAGCATTATGTGAACGACATTCTGACCCACACAGCCAGATGGGAAGACCACCGGAAGAAACGAAGAGAGCTATTCGGGTGAGTGAGGGTAGCAGGTTTGACTATCAGACCATCTAAGTGCTATATAGGCTATTCTATGATAGACTTTATTAAACACAAGGTGGGAAACCAACAGATAGCCATGGAAGAAGAGAAGCTAATCCATATACAAGATGCGCCAGCTCTCATGACCAAACAGCAAGTCAGATCCTTCCCTGGATTAGCAGGATATTATAGAAAGTTTATCCCAAACTACGCTGAAGTCGTTGCACCACTGACTGACTCTACCAAAAAGACTAACCTATCAAGGTAAAGTGAGAACAGCCACAGTAAATGATATTCCACAAGTTGAAGAACATATTAGAAATTTTGCCAATTCTTAGAATGCCAGATTTTAAGAAACCCTTCATCATTCAGGATGATGCATCAGACATTGGAAGTGGAGCAGTAACTGAACTACACAACGTATGATTCGTACAGTTACGCAAACAAACCTACGATAAACTATTGCTTCTAACAGTAACTAAATTTAACACTCGCGCTATACTTAAACAAAAACAGTCGTGTATATCTAACAATAAAAATATTGTAAATATTTTTTATACTGCATACAAAGACTATTTTCAGTTCATGTGCAAAGTCTACTCATACAATCTGCACCGACATTTGAAGTCCCCTTGATAGCCTCAATGTGGAACTTATAGTTCTGGAGGTACAATGACCACCTCATGATCCTCATACTGTTTAATTTGTACCTCTGGATGTATGAAAGGGACTGTTTGTCCGTCTGGATGACGAAATCTTTCCTGTAGAGGTAGTTCTGGAATTTCTGAATGGCAAATATCATTGCCAGACACTCTTGTCTTCTCACTACTCAATGCTCCGCTGTGAATTGGCGCTTGTTACATTATAGTGTTATGTTACTAAAACCTTCTAAGTTTCTCGTTGTTTTGATTGTGTGTTATTGCATCATAATATCTTGTAGTGTATAAAACGTTCTAGGCCTTGGTCGAGGTGTTAAATAGATAGACATAGTTAGATAGATATATAGACAGATATAGACTGCATGATTGTGAGTTTAGTCATAAATAGCATATAATTGTGATTTCTAAAGTGAAATCATCACACATTGTATTATAATAACAGAGTAGAGAAGAATATATTGTCTTGTCAATTGTGTTCTAAAGTAATTGAACCAGCCTTAAAACTCTGGATACAACTGTGATAACCAACAGTGTACCGAACATTTGTATATATGTTTAATTAGTTTTAACATATTTAAAACAAGTGCTCTGTGTGCTGTTCGTTTATTGTTGAAATCTATCGCCCACAAGTTACAGACACCTACTGTAATGATTCTTGTCAATATATTAAAAACCTGATAGGGGTGAACCCCACGATTTGCACACCATAGCTCTAGTCTATTGCTTTAAAATTAGGAACAGCTAGTGCCAGTAGTACTTGTGTTGCTTTTGGTAAATATCCAAAACAACCCACCAACCCTTTAAAGTTTCAGTGGAATCTGAGGGATAGAATACATTACCTGAGGGATAGAATTTTAGGATAAAGTGTATAAATTTACAATATATATATAGTTCTCTTCAATTATATACCAACTAAAGTTAATAATCTGTATAATAATGTATAATGCAAGATAAAGGGTATTTTTATTCATATTTTATAAAATATTTATCATATATAGTATAATATACATATAATTACAACATGACTATTTTCTCTTTTCGTTATGTATTTCTAAAAGCTTCCCTATGCTAAAAATGTATATTTTGAACGTGCCAAAAACTAAAATAAATCAATATACATATATAATTCATGACTGCTACAAATCACGTTTTTCAACAGCCTAGCGGCTTAGAATTCAAAATGCAAGTTTCGTGCAGGGAGTTGTATGAATTTGATCACTCAATACTTGAAATTCACGAACTTAAAAACAGAAGTCGAGGGAAGTTTATATGATTTATCTAAAGGAACGACAGGAATTCCATACAAGCTATAAAGTGGAGTAACACTGCAGTCATAGCTGTTCCAAATACGTTTATTTATGTTTCTAAACAGAACTAAATACTCTTACATCGCAATAAACCATATCTACTTTAAATTAAGAGCAATAAGCATCCAAAAACTGGTAAACGATATAGTGGCATTATGGTCTAAGACGTTGCATGTGTATTGATAGATTAGACTAAAAACTGTGGTTCGAATCAGTCTTTTGGTGTGATATGAATTTTAAAGTAATATACCACAATACAATGTCTCATGTCTTATATAGATTAAGAGTGGAAAAATGATGTCTTCCGGTATCACAATCAAAATGCTTAATTGGACTAACACTGTGTGTTTAGGTTTCTAATACGGGCAAAAACGAAATTGACGTAGTTTAGAAAACAGTCTTACCACATATGTTGCACAACAGTCAGACCATTTTGTATGAAAATTATTTAATATTTTTAACACAGAAAACATTATTGCTATTTTGCTAAAAAGGCCCTGAAGAGGACAAACGCTGTTAGTTTCAACGAACAAAATATCTAGAGGTATATAGTAATAACTTCAGTCAAGTTACTAGAGGAAAGGTTAGGGTAACGCTACTGTTGCTATATACTCGTAAACAGACTTTATCACTGAGAGCACTGTTTTCCCTCTAAACAATCTGTCTGTGTTACTTATCACAGCTTCAAATAGCCTAACACTAAGTTAACTTGTAATTTAGATTTCGAAGTTAAATAAATGCCGATATATATCCAATTTATGATATTTGCCAGCAAGATTGTTACACACAGTTTTTTCTTTTTTAATACAAATACATTTTAATATACAAACAATAATACAATTTACAATAACGGTTATTACAAATAGTTATTGCAAACAATGATTTATATACAAATGTTTTACAAACAATATAAAGTCTTTTTTCTGGTCCGAAACTTCCTTGGTGTCTTAATGAAGGTTCACGATGAGCGAGTTAATTTCGAGTTTATGTAAGGTATAATTCACTAAATAGGGAGTTAGTTAGCTCTGTGGTCTTCCCTGATCACACGCAGCTTTTTTTTTCCACCGATGACGTTAGGTAATATTTTCGTAAAA
>NW_013667954.1:2589-4513 GCF_000517525.1 Limulus polyphemus | reverse complement strand
AACAATCGCAGTTATAGCTTCTGAAGCTTATAGCACACCGACTATAGCAAACTAATAATATATACTGTTTTTAGGCGCATTGCGTTGGTTACATTTATAGGCGTGTGGAGAGTTTCTCGAAACTTCAGGTTACACAACAATACAAACGCTACACTAGCGTTTATGTACACACGTATATTGTTGATTCTTACACTGGAGAATCTTCTATAACTTTAGAGAATAGGCGGGAATTTCGCAATACAGATATAACAGCATAAATTATGTTTTCTAAATATAAATTTAAATTAAACAAACATCGATATTAAAATAAATATATAATAGTACATCCGTCACAGAAAAGTCAGTTTCAAGTTTAATAGCTACTTTAAAGTACAAAACTTTTTAATTTTAACAAGACTCGAGCGAATAGTCCAGATTGCATAAAAAAATAAGATATAGTACAACGTGATGATAAAGCACATTGCCTCTTCTGTTTGTTTTCGTACATATAAAACATAATTTACGTAACGTAAAACATACACTTTAGGATGCATACAGGCCAATAAAAGCAAGATAAATTGAACATTGTAATAAGTAAAGATTTAAAACATTTGTTTCTAACATAGAAAATCCCCAAATCTAGATTAAGCCAGCTCATAAAGTAACGAAAAAGACTCAGTAAGAGAGAAATATATTGTCCGAAAATAATGTATCTATGTTGCTTTGGACATGAATCTCTCACGTCAGTGTTTCTTATACGGAAGAACAAGTTGTACAGTTAAAATTAAGTCACTAAATGTTAGCAAGAATAAAGCAATCAGTTCTTTTTTTTCTTTTTACTGCAAATGGAACAAGTAACAGCATTAATATAAAAAGAGAACCACATTTTTCCCAATTTTTCTTTTTACTTTCCTTTACACAACGTGAAGAGAATGGGAGATAAAACCAAACCTCAAACCTCAGTTAATTCTTTACAGTCAATTACTCAATCATGATTTATGTTGGTACAATTTAAAGTAAGTATCAAACATAATTACTTTAAAAACCGCTTATGAAATGTTTGAAAAGGTTAAGAGATATATCGAGTACAAGACTAAAACAAACAATAAAGACATTACGATGCTAGCTGACGGTAAAGAATATCCTGTAACACATTTCAGTCACTGTTCATATTTCTATGGTGTAAATTCTATCATTGTTCTGAATTAAAGTAAATAAGTTTCTCGCATGGGGATTTTTTCATTACCTTGGATACGATAAATAATACCCAGGTGCACATCCTCATGGTCAACTAGTATAGGTCCAAAATTTTAGGTATCTAAGTTCTTTTTCTTGGAGCTGTGGTGGTCACTCTTCTTTTCTATGTGGTTTTTCGCTTGCTTGCCTCATTGAAAAGATGCGCATGCACGTACTTGAAAATTTATTTTCTATGTAGTTTTTTTGCATAAAAAGCTGCGCATGCGTGCACGGTCGTAGATATGTAATAATACCCAGGTCACACCCTCAAGGTCCACTTAGTATGGGTGCAAAATTTCAAGTTTCTAGGTTATTTTTCTTGGAGCTAGGGTGGTCATACATACACAGACATGTGCACCCATACTAAGTGGACCCTGAGGGTATTATTACTTTTTATGTACATCTTGAGGTGTGACCTGGGTATTATTACATATCTACGACCGTGCACGCGTGCGCAGCTTTTTATGCAAAAAAACTACATAGAAAATAAATTTTCAAGTACGTGCATGCGCATCTTTTCAATGAGGCAAGCAAGCGAAAAACCACATAGGAAATAAATGGTATCTTATATTACAAAAGAAAATCACAGATAGACTGACTCGCACGTGCGCATCTTTTATGTAAACGATTGTTTGTTTGTTTGTTTTTAATTATGCATAAAGCTACACAAGGGCTATCTGTGCTCTGCCCACTACGGGTATCGAAACCC
>NW_013667954.1:0-2568 GCF_000517525.1 Limulus polyphemus | reverse complement strand
GGTTTCTAGCGTTGTAAGTCCGCAGACATACCGCTGTGCCACTGGGGGGCATTTTGTAAAAGAACACATAGACAAAATGCGCGCGCGCGCGCCTAGATAGGTAATAATACCCAGGTGCATACCCTCAGGATCCACTTAGTATGGGTGCAAAATTTTAGGTTTCTAGGTTCTTTCCTCTTGGAGCTATGGCGGTCATACAGCACCCCATCACTAAAATCGTAATGGGCAGTCATTAATCGAATGGTAAAAAATTGTAATAGATTCTTATAAAACGTGATTTAAATTTGTGTTATCAAATATAAATGTGAAATATTTAAGGCAATCATAAAGTTCATTGATAATAAATAATTCTTAATTTACTGTACTTTCTCTAAGACTTTTTTATATTTCAGGGAAATAAAGATGTTTAAAATATGTTTGACTGTTCTTCTGTGCTAAAATACACACACTGACATAGTCATCTAGTAAATCTAATAACCGCCCCCCAGTGGCACAGCGGTATGTCTGCGGCCTTACAACGCTAGAATCCGGGTTTCGATACCGGTGGTGAGCAGAGCACAGATAGACCATTGTGTAGCTTTGTGCTTAATTACAAACAAACAAACAATCTAATAACCCGAGCGATGGCGGGTACTTTCGCTAGTATATTCATAAAAGTTTTTGAAATCTAGGCACAAAAAAAGAATTTTGACTGACACAGAAATTTCTAAATCAAAGGGCTTGAATATATTTGTTATTTCGTAGAAACTTTCAGAACACAGAATATCAATTCTATTTTCATATTGCATTTCATAAAATTAATGTTTTTAGTGGCGCATTATTGTGTTTCGAGATTAAATGTAATGCTTGTGCTCAACAGATGTTCAGCACCGAATACCAAAATTTATATATGTGAAGACGAAATGTGTGTTTGTTTGCACCCTAACTCCTCCGAGCTTATTGGGCCAAAATTTGTATGTAAACGCTATGAACTATGGGGAATGTTCTAAGGGGGTCAAAACTGAACTTAACTCTATTTCTATTTAGTAAAGTCTGTTGGTTAATTACTCCCAGCCAGTTGAGTCAATCTCAAACAATTTTGGCAGGTTAACGCTTTAGACAATCTTGAATATTCTAAGTGGATTCAAGGTCATAATATGAAAGTTGCTGGATTATTTCTCAAACAACCATGCTTTTCTCATGGTCAATGAGATGTAGGGTGTTCAAGGGAGAGATCACCTCAAAATCTTTATTTGTTGGTAGATGGAAAGCAAACTGTAAATGTTGTTTATGAAGAAGCTTTGTTATAATTTTAAAATTTCGAGATACAGTTTATGTTCAAGTTATTACTTTGAAACATATGATTGCTGTTAAAGTTATATGTTTTAATTAAACATTCCCTGTCAGTTGACTGATATTCCAGCTTGTAACTGATAAATACGTTTCCGTTAACAAAATCCAAGCAAAGTCATTATTCACATAAATATCCTCCATACACACACACACATATATCTATAGAAGCAAAAGTATCCGTCCCCACTGGCGAGAAAAGTTTAAGTTAATCTATCAATCTAAATTATTTCATGGACTTTAAAAAGGTTAATTGTGTGGCACTCTTCGTTTTACTCAGAGCTAAATCTCTGAAATACTTAGACCGCCCGTCGGCCATTTCCCTTATACTCCAGGATTAAAGCTGAACTCTTGGGAAAACTTACCATCAACATGGCTGGCTTGTACATCATGGCTTTTTACTATTGTTTATGACAGATATTTTACATTGCCTACAGCCGTTGAAATCACATTTCTATCCTCCCCTTTTTGTGATGCGGTAGACAATTTTTGGTTCTTATGATACCCATCTTCATTTCCGTTCGAAAATAAGAACAGCTGTGGAGATTTTTTAACTGGTAAGTACTGAGACTGAAGATTAGTTAGGCTTAAACATTAACAGTTATACTAATGTTTGTTTATTCTAATTTTTATATGAGAAATTCAAGATCTTCACCTTAAAAACACATTTTACTAGCAACATTTAAGTTTAAATTTACATCACACATTACGACCACAAAGTGACATAACATAAACGACAAGCAAAAGTACCCTTCCCCAGTGACGGGAAAGTATAAGTTAATCTATCAATTTAAATTATTTCATGGACTTTAAAAAGGTTACTTGTGTTGCACTCTTGGTTTCACTCACAGCCAAAGCTCTGAACTACATATTCCGCCCACCACGAAAAGTAATTGTTAAGCATTTCAGTCATGCTAAGAGCCGCTCACTAATAACATACGGTAAACCTACATTTGTATTATTAAAGTTACGTCACATTTTGAAAGATAGTGTGGTTAATTCCTAACAGTTTAATGTAGAATATCCTGCTTGCAAAATAAAATTTGGTATCAACGTTATTCATGCCAGTTCTCCCGTCATTTCAAAAGTGAATGTTGAGCTTTGACTGCATGCACAGCTTTTCAAAAGCAGCGCGGGAAGCGGCCACCGTAAACGGGAGACAGACGAACGTTGTTGTTGTTTGTTATTAAGCGCAACGCTACACAAAGGGCTATTTGTGCTCAGCCCACCACGGGTATC
>NW_013667953.1:193875-195492 GCF_000517525.1 Limulus polyphemus | reverse complement strand
AAAATATTTGGGGGTGCTTAACTTTTTTCCTAGGTGTATATATATATACACACACACATATATTTTAGTTTTGTCACTACAGAGTAACCCCCCCAGTGGCACAGCGGTATGTCTGCGGACTTACGACGCTAGAATCCGGGTTTCGATACCCGTGGTGGGCATAGCACAGATAGCCCATTGTGTAGCTTTGTGCTTGATTACAAACAAACACTACAAAGTAAGCTATTTGCTTTAAAAGACACCATGATTTCTTCTTTCTTGGCAATTTAGAAAGAACTACAAAAATAAGCCTTATTATAATTTTAGGGTAAATGAGTCAAGGCATGGGTGTGTTGTTTGATAAAAACTAAGAACACGTGGTATGAGAAGCAATTTTGATGTAAACATACTTTGATGAAGATAAAATGTGCTGAAAAATTATCTGGAACGGTTGTGACATTTCAGTAAAACCTTGTGATTGGTTTATACGATTTTTAGTTCACTCGCTACAACAGATCCTGTTTGACTTGTTCTATACTCGTACTTTAATATCACCTAACAATATTTCTCGTTTCAATAGTATCGCTTCCTCGGCGGACAGCACGTGGGGATATGTTTGAAATAATTCTAAGACTAGAGAAGATGACAGGAAAACGATTAAGGTTTTTTTTTTTATTTTACTCTCCACAACAGTCACTGTTATTTATTTGAGATAACTATTGATGTTTTTGTTTCAATAAATTAAATCAATTTTTGATTCTCAGCACCGATCGTAATTGATGAATAATCGTTGAAACATACATTGACTTACAAACATTATTTTACGTTACAGAGTCAAGATCATGCTAAACACGTTTGTGTTTTGTTGCGTTTTTTCTAATGTTTGTTTGTTTGTTTTGAATTTCGCGCAAAGCTGCACGAGGGCTATCTGCGCTAGCCGTCCCTAATTTAGCAGTGTAAGACTAGAGGGAAGGCAGCTAGTTATCACCACCCACCGCCAACTCTTGGGCTACTTTTTTACCAACGAATAGTGGGATTGACCGTCACATTATAACGCTCCCACGACTGAAAGGGTGAGCATGTTTGGTTTTTGTAATGAGGAATTTTGGAATACTGTTCCCATCTTTCGATGACGGGATGTTACATTTATAATCATAGTTTTATTACTGTAAAAGTGCATGTAGTTAGATTACAAAAATTATTATCATATGTCATATGAATACTCAGCTAGAGTTTAATCTTTATTTTTGGCTCGGCAAAAATACTAAATTATTCATTGAGAAAACTTGTGTTTATTGGATAAGTTTAACCTGATAGATATGATTATCGAAGTTTTTAAATGCCATGGTGGTTAGGGCGCTCGACTTGTAATCTGTGGTTTGTAGGTTTGAATCTCCGTCATCATTTATGCTCGTCATTTTAACGGTGTGGACGTTATAATGCAACGATCAATTCCACTATTCGTTGATGAAAGAGTAGCCCAAGAGTTTGCCGTGGGTGGTGTTGACTAGTTACCTTCCCTCTAGAGCAGGGGTCACCAAACTTTTTTCACAGCGGGCCAGATAACTGAGAGAATGTCAAGCGCGGGCCGCATAACCATTTTGTTCAATACAATACAGTGAATACACAAAAAATAAA
>NW_013667953.1:191800-192875 GCF_000517525.1 Limulus polyphemus | reverse complement strand
GCTTTTCTTGGAAACTTCATTGCAGGTACTTAAACAAAAATCACTCTGATATCCAAAGTCGCAAAAAGTCGCCTGTTCGGGTTTAATCCGTGTATTGAACCAGTGTTTCAGATTTAACTATAAATATACAAACACATATGTACAACACACAAATATATGTAGAAGCACACACAATACACACACGTCTTCTCTATCACAAAGTTGTGTAACCACGCGCACACTCGTCACACTACTTGTATCAACTGCCTGTAAGCATTGTATCATCTTACAACAATGCACGCAGAGGTGACTGCAGGAATGAACTCTCATTGCAGGTACTTACACAAAAAGCACTCCGATATCCAAAGTCGCCGAAATTTTCATTTCACTGATTTTCCTAAAACTTATATTACTGTCAGATGCAAAAATCAGATTGGACATTTTTACTTACACTTATTTCAATTTTTTCTACATAGTAAGTTTTTCTACAATCTATGATATTTCCATATAAATAATTATATTTTAGCTCATTTGTAGCACAGTGCAGCGATGGGCTGGATGAACTGACCTGTCTCAATAGATGGAGAAAAAATAGAAAAAATACTTGGAAATTCAGTTATGTATCAATAGATGGAGAAAAAATACTTGGAAGTTCAGTTATCTCTCAAAAGACGGAGAAAAAAATATTTGGAAGTTCAGTTATCTCTCAACAGATGGAGAAATAGATAATAAGGAAAAATACTTGGATGTTCAGTTATCTTTCAATAAATGGAGACTGTATTGAACTATTATTAAAAACCTTTACTTAAAATACAATAGAAGTAAGTACTGTCACTACCTTATATTTGCACAACAAACACGTCCTGATGCTCGTCCAATAACTATCAATTTAAATCCTATTGTGTTCATTCCAGAATGAAAGATGCATAATTTATGTTTATTTCATAATTTTTTATGATGGTTGCGAGATCGTTCAAATTTTCCGAACCCGAACAGAAATTGATTACTGAAGACAAAATATAAAATATAAAGTTTTCTCCTAGGAAACGTTTGGTAACTATTTGGACAATATAAAAATTAGATATATGAAAGTTCG